>NC_056731.1:307737039-307902039 GCF_019279795.1 Protopterus annectens
CTGACACAACTCTAAGGCTAACACGGAGCATGCACGAGTGCAGGGGGCATGTCGGACTGCCGAGCAGTCCAAAAATCCACGCCCCTGCAAGTCCCTAAATCTGCAAATGTCAACTGAAATGAGTGAGTCCGCTCAAATGTGTACATAGCCAACACTACACTCCTCCACATTCTAAACCCCTGTACAATTATAAAATGTAAAACTTTCCTTTTTCTTTTTTATTATTCCTGAGATAGCTGCCCGTATTTGCGTGTTTGCTCGGGTTTGCCCATTCCTTAGCTACAGTTAGCAGTTTAGAGATTGAAGAGGATAATAAGAAACTTATATGCAAATTAAGCCAAATAGAAATAGCGTAGTGGTAGAGCATTCGCACAAAGAGAAGGCATTCCCGGTTCGAGTCCCACCACTCCCCTTTCTATTTTCTGTAGGAAATCTGTATAGAAAAATAATTCCTGACGTTTATCTTTTAAATATTAATAGAAAGCATTGAAATGGCTTATGTAGTAGTGAACGATATTTTATATATGTATATATATATATATATAAGAAGGCGAAATAGTTATGCATACTGATGAATGCATAAGTAACGTATCTTAAGCAATGTGAAGCCCTGCTAAGCAAAGTTTACCAGTATTAAGTACATTTAAGTATAATTGCTCATAGCTTAGCACTGCTTTAACTAGCGCAATGGCTTTGTGTGGAGCTGCGCATCGCGCCAACTAGCGCAAACAAAACATGTTTGTGCATAGCTGCGCACCGCGCTAACTAGTGCAACGTCGGGCAATGTCGGGCAATGTCAAGCAACGTAGAGCACTGTAGCGCAACGTAGAGCAATGTTGGGCAAAGTTGAGCAAAGTTGGCTAAACACAGCCACACCTCCTAGCCGGTCTGGCCAGTAGTAAAATAAAAAGCAATGACAGGCCTCAAACCCGGGATACTGTGCACCATAATCACAGTACTGAACCACTAAGCCATGATAGCTTTTGATATACATGCACTTTCAACACACACATACATATTAATGAAAGTTTACCCATTGCTAAGCAAGTGTGCTTTCAGCTGAGATTTTCAAAACCGGCCAATCACAAATAAGTGCGGGAAATTAGGCATATTTAAGCCCCATAGGCGGGAATACTTGCCATAACTGGTTGTAGCTCCCATCTGCAGGCAGCATGACTGGTGTTGGAGAGGGCTCTCACTTTCGAGCACAATCGTGGGGCATTGAGGAGTCAAAAGTGATGGTTTGGCTCCTCGTCCATAATCATGATGACAGACTCCTGCAGGGCCAGTTCCAGGGCACTGAATACAAAGCAGAAGCCTGGAACCATCTAGCACATGATCTCACCAGTGCCACAGGTGTCCCTCGGACTGGTGAGCAGGTCAGACACCACTACTCAGACCTGAAGAGATGGAAGCAGGATGAACTGAACCAGTGGATACAGGAGGCCCGTGGGATGGAAAATGCCCCACTACTGAGTAGGTAGCCATGGAATGAAGTTTATAAGAATTGCTATTGTAGTCTATATTATGGATAGTTATATGTCTCAATATCACTTCATTTACCTCACAGCTGCAGGTGTCCGTGCTGCGAATCAGCAAGCCTATGCAGATAGGCTGCTAAGGCTGCACCACCAGGCAGGTTAGTAATTATTCTGCATGTATTGTTATATAAAATAAGTGAGAGAGAACATGAAAAAGAGTGTTGTAACCCATTAATAAAGGTATAATACGTCTTGAATAAGTCTTCTGCATGCACTGTAATATCAAATAAATGAGAGAGCCTCTATAAAAGTGTGTAATGTAATTAATAAAGGTATAATTCCTGGAGTGTGTCCGTGTCACTTTCTTCGATATGTTGTACTTTTGCATTATAGAAATATTACTGTTGTATTAAGCGCTGTCAACCCACACTTGGGTAGGCCCATATAAAGTGGAAGAAGGGAGTGCCAGTAGCTGTTAAGCATATATACAGTCCTCAACAGTTGGTTAATGGCCGGCATGTATAGGTTAATCTGGCACATGAGTAGCTTGTTATTGTGTTCCCCAGAAATGTCAGTGTGCTGCTAGAAATGTAAGGGGCTGTTAAAATATAATTGATAATTTCACCTGAACACATCCAGATATGTAGATATATAAATATAAATAAAATATATAAATACATAAATACGTAAAAGTAACATCTGCATCCTGGACAGTCTGTATGTCAGATACAGGTCAGGTATATAAAGAACTAGCAAAACCCATTTCACAATTTAACATACATTGCCAAGTGTAGTAATACATGTAGGGGATATATACCTGCAGTCAATAGGAATGTAGTGTAAACTATAAGTACATATAAGTTGTTAATGGAGGTATCTTTTTACACCCTACTGTATGTGCATAAACAATGCAATTCCACACGTCAATGGGTATGTCTAATCTCAAAACATTTGTTGGGACATATGTCCTATTGGTTCAAAAATATCTGCATTTACTTTGATGCATGTGCCCTGTTCAAATACCACAATCTTGGTGGCCTGTTTCCACCAATCAGTCCTGCATGCTGTTGGAATGTCCACTGTTGTTCTATATATGCATGTGTTATGCTTGCTGTTCAACTGTTGGAATTCTGGTGTGTTGGGTTAATGGGAATACTACTGCATGCTGTTACAACTAATTTGGAATGCTGTTGGCTGCTAACAACCTATATTGTCATTAAATCTTCGTAAACCTAGAACATATGGGAAGGCCGGTCCCAGCGAACCCACCTGTCCCACCTCAGCTGGAGATGGCAACTGGCACCAGCAGGTCCAGTGCCCAGCCCGGGACCTCCTCCTCCATTAGTCCTGTGCCACCTTCGGCTGGAAGCACTGCAGGGGATGGGGCTCATCCCCCCATGTAAGCGTGACCGGAGGAGGGCCACCTATCACCCTCCGAATGGTCTGGGCTGTGATGCATAGGGAGATCGAGCGTTCAGTCGCTGATCCTCTATGCCAGCTTGAGGCATGTGTGGCGTGACTCATGGGTGAGCCTGCCCCTCCTACACAGCCCCCAGCACAGCCACCCTCTGGGCTGTGAAGGTGCAGTGGTGACTGCCCATGGGTGGGGATCTCAGTTCCACTGTTGCCATCTGTGGGCTCATGGGCTTGCGATTTCCAAACATCCTTCCCAGTCAATGGTGTTCACCCACCACATGTGTCATATTCCACCCCTGTATGCATCTTGTTTGTCCCCAAGCTACCTCCCCATATATATCCACTTCCCCTACCACACATTCCACTCTCACCTGAAAAAAAAAGGGCAATCTGCTCCCAAAAATTACGCCCCATACATAGCTGCCCATTTTACACACATGTCCGCTGGACACATAAACTGATATTTAATTGGCAGTACAACATACTTTGTTGTCCTCACCCCTCTGTCAGGGGTGGAAGGTTTCATATTTCCCTCCAAATTTCTAGCATATGCACAGCTGTTGCTGTTAAAGAAATGGGCAGCTATGGACCTTCCCTACACCCGTCCTGCACATCCCGAGCTGTTTTCCCCACTGTCTTTTCCTCTTTGTGCCCCTTTTACACCACTTTCTTATCTCCCCATTTTCTTTTCTGTCAAAGAAATGAGCGCGGGGGTTAGCGGGAGTAAGCACCTTTAAGCAGTAGTTAGCAGGTTTGCGTGAGTGTGTGCTTGTGTGCACTTAGCTAAGTATTGCTAAGTTTCACGCAAACCCGCGCAAATCCGCTTACAACTGCTTAAAAGTGCCTTAGTCACCCTGCATGTGAGGGCCCTTGTTCTGCTCAGCAGCAAAATGAAACACCTTTGTCAGTCTCAAACCCCGGACCTTGGACACACTAAACTGCATGAAGTACCACTAAGCCACAGCAGATATAAAGCAGGTTGTTGCTGAAATAGATATATCATGCATCAGAATGAGTGAATGTAAAGGAAGGATAGGAATGCCATAACACAAAACCTGTTCTGTGGAACTTTACCAGCAGTTGTTGTGGAATTGCATTACATGACTGTGATAACAGAACCAGCCATTCTAGCAGTAAATAGTATTACAGAAGCACTTTACAACCCCCACACAGTATCATAGCAGGACAATCCCCACCCAAATGTACGAAATACCTGTGTGTCCAGGGTCCACCAAGGATGTAGGTAGGCATACTCAGTACTGGAATTGTGTAGTTTTCTTGAGCATCCTGTGCTAATGTCAACAATAAAAAAGCAGAAACTGTGCAGAAGTGAGTACATTAATATTCACAGTATAGCAGTTCACAAACAGTACATGTGCCAAATGAATAAATCTCAATAACTACTTATGTATGGCAGCTAACTGTATAAGTAGAAAAGAAACTACATACTCCCACGTATCTTGTGTTAGCATTTGTAGGGGTGAGTACAATTCTACACTGACAACTGTGTACTGGAAGTGGCAACATTCAGGTCTGAGTACAACATTCAAATCACTGGCTACGCCCTTAGCTTCAGATATAAGAAGTATACCAACCTTCTGACTTACACAACGGTGTCCACAGCAAACAAGCATGGGCCCCACTTTGGAAAGCTGAAAGGGTTACGCCTACCTGGCTTAGCAATTTATAGCATTGGGTTGCTATGACAGTGAGTACTGCAATCACCATACAGCAGGCTGCATGCAATTACCAAATGGTGGCCACCAATTCGTGCAGAGGCCATCACATGCACATGTGCAGATACCTATAAAAGCAGGCTGTACTTGCTGTCCACACACGCAATCATTCCATTGCTGGTACGGAGAGTGAGAGAGAGAGAGAGAGAGAAACAGAGACAGACAGACAGACACAGACATCCACATCAACAGCAACAGCAACAGAAAAAATAAATAAATAAATAACTAAATAAACAAAATAAAAAATAAAAAAATTAAACCAAAAAAAAAAAGACACATGGAACTGAAATTTATAAACACATACAAAGGAAAGGTATGTAACAGATATGTATTTACTGGCATGTAGTAGATGTTTTTGAAGAGTATTCTACATACTTTGAATCATCCATATGTGGCAGCAGTACGTGTCTATGCACAGATGCCCTGCATAACTACTGCCATGGACAAATCAGTGTGTAGCTCTGTGCAGTGGGATATAACTGTGACATATGTAGCTCAGCTTTAAATGTCAAACATCTGATCCATGTTATCTGTGTTCTCTACAGTAGTGTGTACAATGGCTGTTTGGGGGAGTAGCGCATACACCTATATGAACATGGATGTGACAGAGTAACAAATGCATGATAGTCATATTAACGTGTAGCTTAGCATTGGCAACTGCTGTACCAGGCTAGTATGCTAATCTAGCATTTGCAGCTATATATACACCTTCTAATATTACTGTGTGCTCACATGTGACACCTGTTCATGTTGCAGCAACACCCAACAGGTCAGCCGTGAGGTCCACGGACTTACAACAGTGTGGACCTTGTGTGTGTATGGCACACACATATGGAGAGATCTTTCTGTGTCAGATATATTAGCATCTGTACATGTGCATAGAGCAAGGGACATACTGCAACTGTTTGTGAAGGGTGGACATATATATGTTGTTAAAGGTTGATGTTAAGTTGTCTATCTCGCCTTCATTCTTGCTGGATGGGTTCGGAGCCGACCTCTGCTCCGACTCGGCCACTCTAAAAGCTCGAGAGTTGGTTCCACCGGCTCGAGGCTCCCCTTATATCCCACAATGCTAGGCGGTATTACCTCAGATCTCGTTTGCCGCTACAGCTATCGAGACGTGTTGCTTCACCGGCTTCAGGTTAGTGTAGGAAATAGTTTAAAAAGTTGTTTAAAAACCCTTTAATTTAGTTTTCCATACAGTTTCCCCTTACCTTAAAGGTCTTTGATCCCTTTCTTCTAGTTCTTAACCTTTCTTTACCTTAAGAACTTATATGTTCTTCCCTTAGGCCTTGGCCTCCCATCCCCTTGGAGTGTATGTGTTTTCTGTAGGGACTTTAATAATACTAAATAGCTAAATTATTTAGTTTAAGTTTTCTGTTTTTAGTGTATAGTGTAATCGGTGTGTTTGTGTTTGTGTGTGGTTACACTTGTTCCTTGATATGTCCAAGGATTCTAAGGTCTCAGGCTTCAAGAAGTGTGACTCGTGCTGTCAGAAAATGTCTCTGACAGACGGTCACACTTCTTGTGTACTGCCTGGGACCTTTACACCTGCAGGACTCTTGTGCTGTATGCCATGGCTTCAGCCCTAGAGTCCTGTAGGAAAGAAAGAACAAGCTTATTTTAAGGGGCTTGCTTAAGCCTGAGGGTCCCCCGACTGCTTCTTCGGGGAAACCCTCTAAGGCTCCTAGGTCTTCGACTCCAGCTACTGAGTCGACGCCTAAGACATCGAAGTCTACTACAACATCGGCTCCGACTGGAGCCGATGAGACTCAAGCTGCTACTTCTGTGGTTCCCTCGGCTCCAGCTGGAGCCGAGGCATTGGAAATTTCTGAGTCGGCTCCGATCAGACCATCGGAACCGACATCTAGAAAGAGGTCCAGGTCACTGTCCCTTGGCTCCGTTCATTCAGCTCCAGCATCTCCCTTGCTGTCTGAATGGAGCCATAGATCTCACTCCTGTAGATCATCGAGGCTTTCTGATCATGACCTTCAGAGGGTAGTGAGTCGACTTCTTAAGTCCGAGGCACTGGCCCAAATGCTTCAGAGCCCGACTCATCAGTCGATGCTTAACCCTATCCCTCAAAATGTTCCTCCTCCGACTCCTTTGAGCTCGGAGCCGGGGCGTTTCGGAACCGAGACTGTGGTAGCGTCGGGACCAATACAATTGTCTTTGGTTCCGTCGTCGGCTCCGATATCTTCCTTGGAAGAATCTCGGCGCCAGACTTCCCTCGTCGGCTCCGAGGGGGTGAGTGGCATCGGACCCTTGTCCGACCCCGCTCTCCCTCTCGGCGCTTTGGCGCTGGTGAGTTCGGCTCCGACATCGGCCTCAGAGCCATCGCTGTCGGTGCCGAGGGAGGTTTTCAGCTTTTCGGAGTGGGGACCTTTGGCTCTGCCTGACAGAGGTGCCTTCGAGGTCATGCGGAGTGTGTTGGAACCGGGTTCAACACCACAGTCGGCTCCGTCCGTCCCTCCCTCTTCGCTGCCTCAGGTTATGTCTGCTCACTCCCTCATCCCAGACCGCAGAGAGCCAGCTCCTCAAGAATCCCCTGTGGGGATCTCATCCTCTTCGAGGCCTCTCCTGAATTGGCAGGGGAGCCTCCTAGGAAGAGAAAGTGCAAGAGGAAGCACATAGACTCACCTGAGTCTGTCACCTCTGACACGGATTTAGAGGATTCGAGGGTTCCCCGTTCCCTTCTGAAGATGTCTCTTTGCGGACATTCTAGAGATCCTGAAACAGAGGGGAAATTGGCCAGCCCTTAACCCCTCGGAGGATGAATCTGTGTATCTTCAGGCGTTTGGCTCTCGCCCTTCCACCTCCTGGGTGTCCCCCCCCTTTGACCCCTCATGCAGGTGGTAGCTAAAAGGCTTGGACGGCTCCTGACTCTGTGGACCCCACCCCCAGGAGACCTTCAAAGTTTATCACAGCACCAGCAGATAAGCAATTTCTGACTAAGGGAGTTTCTGTGGATGCTATGGTGGTAGCTGCCACCACTAAGAAGGAGCTAGCTGATCCTTCGGTGCCTGTCCATCCTCCTAACAAGGAATTTAGTTCTATGGACAGGTACGGGAAGCGGATGTTTTCGTCAGCGACCTTTGCTATGCGTTCGCTGAACTACCTCTGTCATTTCACTCGTCTTCAAAGAGACTTGATCAAGGAAGCGAGTGAGATGTTAAAGGATCCTACAGCTGTGGGTTTTCAGGACAAGATGAACGCTCAGCTGGCTACCCTAAATTCTATAGCTAACTCCTCCATGCGCCTCCTCTCATATGCGGCTGATGGAGCGAGCAGAGCCGCAGGGACAGGTGTGGCCTTACGCCGGCATGCCTGGATGTGCTATGCAATTTTGCGGACCCCTTTAAAACGTCGTTCACTAATTCCCCGTTTGATGGATCATCCCTCTTTGGTCCTCAAGTGAAAGAAACCTTGACGAGGTGCAGACGGATGGCAAAACTCTTTCTGCCGCCGGAGTCCGTTTTCTACTCCTTCTAGGCCTTACCCCAAAGGCCAGAAAAGTGGAAAAATGTGGTTCAAACAATCTCAAGGGACTTTGCCTGACGACAGAGTCCGTTCCTCCAGAGGCAGAGGGGGAACAATAATGGTAGACGCCACCCTAGAGGCAGGGGGTCCGCAGAATCAGGGCAATCGAGAAACCTTTTCCGATAAGCCCTTCCAACATCCCTGAGGTGTTGCCCGACTGTCCACCTTCGAGGCAGTCGGGGAAGATTGTCACTGTACCAAGAAGCCTGGCGATCCCTAACTCAAGACAAGTGGGTACAGTCCATCATTTCAAGGCTATTCCATTCCGTTCTTTCAGATTCCAAATCAATCAAAAAATCCTTCCAGATGTTCCACCGCTCAAAGGGATCAAGCAGCGTTGGAAATATCAAAGTTGCTTGCAAAAGAGCCATTCAGCCACTGCCAGCAGACCAGCAAGGATCCGGAATCTACTCCAAGTTCTTTTTGGTTCCAAAGAAAACAGGGGACTGGAGACCCATGTTGGATCTCAGTATCTTGAACAAGTCGGTCAAGAAAACAAGATTTGGATGGTCACGCATAATCCATCCTACCCCTATTGGGAAAGGAAAACTGGATGTGCTCTATAGACCTCCAGGATGCGTACTATCATATAAAAATGAACAGACGCTCCAGGAGATTCCTCCGCTTCAGGCTGGGAACCAGTCACTTTCAATTCAGAGCCCTGCCCTTTGGACTCACCACTGCCCCCTGGGTGTTTACCAAATGCATGGCAGTGGTAGCTTCTCACCTGAGACGTCAAGGATTCCAAGTGTTTCCATACTTAGACGACTGGCTCCTCACAGCTCCTACCAAGCATCTTCTTCTAGTTGCCAGAGACTATACATTTCACATTTGTCAAAAGTTAGGTATCTCATTAAATTGCGAAAAGTCTGTTTTGTCGCCTTGTCGTGCTATTACCTTCATAGGCGCAAATCTAGACACAGTCAACATGTCTGCGAGACTCACAGACCAAAGAATAGCAGACATGCACAAACTGGTCTCCCTGGTCTTCCACAGCAACAGAGTCAAAGTCAGATTAGTTCTGAAAGTACTGGGGATTATGGCGGCTGCTATCCCTCTACTTCTATTAGCCAGATTTCACATGAGAATCCTTCAATGGATGCTCTTCACACAATGGTCATACCAGCAACTTCCGATGTCCCACACCATTGTGATTACGCAAGCATGCAAGAATCATCTTCTTTGGTGGATTTCTTCCCCCCAGCTCTTCCTGGGAAGACCCTTTGTCCCTCCCCCTCCGGTTGCTACTCTGACAACGGACGCCTCCCTGATCGGGTGGGGGGGGGCATTATCAGGGCAGAACAGTCCAGGGCATATGGCAACCAGACGAACGCCATTTGCATATAAATGTTCTAGAGATGAGAGCAGTGCTTTTAGCGTTGCAAGCCCTTCAAGACTCTCTTCCCTTGGGAACGATAGCAATCCAGACGGACAACATGTCTGTAGTGTGGTATATCAACAAACAAGGCGGAACCAGGTCCTACCCCCTCTGTCGAGAAGCACTCAGACTGTGGCAATGGGCGATTTCTTCTCAGCGGTTTCTGATAGCAACGCACATCCCCGGGAAGTCCAATCTTATCGCGGACAAGTTGAGCAGAGCTATCCTCATGCCTCACGAGTGGTCTCTGAAAGATTCTATTCTGGAGAAAATTTTTCTCAAGTGGGGTCAGCCTTGCTGCGACCTTTTTGCTACTCCCCAAAACAGCAAGTGCAGAGATTATTTCACCCTATTTCCGTTACCAGGCCAGCCCAGCAGAAACGCTCTAGTCCAGGTTTGGCCCCGAGGACTTCTGTATGCATTTCCTCCCTTCCCACTAATCTCTCAAGTGATACAGAAAGCTATCGCTCAGAAGGCCTCTTTGATCCTCATTGCTCCTTACTGGCCTCGACAGGTTTGGTTCCCCTTTCTACATCAATTTCTGTTGGAGCAACCTTGGCATCTGGACCTAGTTCCAGATCTTTTGATCCATCAGTCGGGTCAGTTACATCGCTCCCTCCCCTCTCTGAACCTCACTGCTTGGTTCCTCCAGTTCCAACCTCAGCCGGGCTTCCTCAAATATCTCACTCTGTTCGAGATATTTTGATAGCTTCCCATAAATCTTCCACTTGGAAGATTTATCTGAGTAAGTGGAAACGCTTTACTATTGGGCTCAAGGAAGGGACATAGATCCTTTCACTGCTCCCATCCAAACAGTCCTTGATTTTCTAGCTGAACTTTTCCATGCAGGTTCATCTCCTTCTACTCTTAAAGTTCAATTGGCAGCTATATCTAACTTTCATGTGGGCATCTCAGATTCTGCCATCATGTCTCACAAGCTTTGCAAAGTGTTCTTGAAGGGAGTTTTTCTTCTTAAGCCTCCTATAAGAACTCCTCCTCCTTCTTGGGACCTTAATTTAGTTCTCACATCTTTGATTCTTCCCTTTTGAACCTGCAGCTTCTTGTTCAATGAAATTGCTATCCTGGAAGACTCTCTTTCTGATAGCCATTACTTCAGCTAGAAGGGTCTCAGAACTTCATGCACTCAGCAGTCGACCATCGTATCTGTTGTTTCATAAGGATAGAGTATCCTTATGGACCAATCCATCCTTCTTACCTAAAGTAGCCTCTGCGGCAAATCTAAATCAAGACATAGACCTCCTGTGTTTTTTCCTAACTTTTCTAATAGGTCTGAACAAAAATTGCATTGGCTAGATGTTCATCGTCAATTAAGATATTATTTGGACAGGACCAAACAGATCAGAAAAACTGACCAGTTGTTTGTTTCTTATGCAGAAGGTAGAGAGGGCCTTGCAGTTTCGAAGGTATCACTCTCCAGATGGCTAACATCCCTGATTTCCTTTGTGTATGAAATTAGACACCAAAAGTTGCCTAACAAACCTAAGGCTCATTCGACTAGAGCTTTGGCTACCTCTATAGCTTTCCAAGACAGGCTGCCTATTGATACCATTTGTGCAGCAGCTACATGGGCTACTCCTCACACTTTCATTTCTCATTATAAGTTGGATCTAGCTTCTAGACATAGAGCTAATTTTGGTTCCACTGTTCTCAAGAGTCTGTTCCGATAGGCCACCTGGGACAAGGTGCTAGGGGCGGTCCCATCCAGCAAGAATGAAGAGATAGACAACTTAACATATAGAAGTTATGTTCTTACCATAACGCTCCATGTTAGTTGTCTTCTTCTTCTTGTGTCCCACCCTCCTTCCCCCTAGCCTGGACAGACCTAGAGGAGTTTGTTTGTGACCTCTCTTTCTACCACCTCTATTATATATATGTATATGCTATACTATGCATATATTCCCTCATCAGGTTTCAGGCCACCTTATTCCTTTCCTTGTATAGAGGTGGGTTTTTCCCTTTTCCAGTAATTCTGGATTTATTATTGGCTGGGCCTAGCTTACAAACGAGATCTGAGGTAATACCGCCTAGCATTGTGGGATATAAGAGCCTCGAGCCGGTGGAACCAACTCTCGAGCTTTTAGAGTGGCCGAGTCGGAGCCGAGGTCGGCTCCGAACCCATCCAGCAAGAAAGAAGGCGAGAAGAAGACAACTAACATGGAACGTTATGGTAAGAACATAACTTCTATTTATGTGCATATTTCTATGTAGGTTGTAGTGTGTGGCAAACAAGACAGCATACAGTGCTGGTATATGTGGTGGTTAAACGCTGTGGGGATGATTTGTCAGGTTTGCAGTGTTGCAGCCAGTGAGGCCTGCTAAAGCTACATGGGCTGAGAACACCTTCAGTGCATTCCGCACAAGACTGTGCAATATTATTACATAACTGTATACCTCACAACCTTTGCATAATTGATATTCCCACCATTAAAGGTGGACTGTATATGTGCCCATATGTATATCTATATGTACACCAATGTATGTTTATATGTATGTGTGTATACATATATATATATATATATATATATATATATATATAGAGAGAGAGAGAGAGAGGGTCATAGTTACTGCGACAGATGCCTGGTGACACAGCCATGGACTCAAGCTCAATGTTGAAACTGCATTGGCATCCCTTCTGGCAAAAACTCTGTACCCATGAACTACCACATAGGTGGTAGTCTACTTAACACCGAAAGTGTGATAAGAGACCATGGGACACAGGTGGACAGTAGTCTCCCCTGTGATAATCATAGTGCCACACTAGTCATGTAATCTGTCTATGTAGCACACCTCATCACATAAGGTGTGGCATCCATATAGGTCAGTGTTCCCCTCTACTCATCACTCATAAAACCCATTATAGAGTACAATGCCCCATTTGGTATGTACCTCACAAGACATCTACAGCAACTGGAAAGGCCACAGACATACCACACAAAGAGTAATACCGGCCACAAACAGATGCCCTATGCAGACCGTCCCACAAAACCACAGCTAGACTCTGTCGCATACCGCCTACTCAGAGGTGATCTCTGCCTAATATACAAAGCTATGTCAAACCCAAGGCTGTTGGACATGCTCCACATAAACAGATCACAATCCCTATGAGCTACACGCTCTAGGGACCTAACCTTGTCACCTCAATAAACAGAACATGCTGGAGGGATAGATTCCTATCTCAGAGACATCCCATACTCTGGAACAAACCACCTATCAATAGCAAACAAAGCTCCTCATTAGCAGTCATCATGAATAATCCTGATGATTGGATGGGAGATAGGAAATACACCCCGGGAATCACCTCTGTGGCTCTGCTTGACAGGGGCATGTGAAATTAAATTACATGTGTGTCAAAGGCCAGGGTAGTGTATGGCTAGGCTTCTATAGGCCCTAGGGCCAATAGCCTATTACCTACCTATGAACCGATACACACCCACATGTACTTGTTGCAATAATTGCTATGTGAGGTTGACTGAGTGTGATGGTGAATTTGTTGGTGAATGTGTCAAAGTACTGTTAATGTGCGATAGCTTAGTGGGAAACTGTTTCTGTCATGGTATTTTGTGTCCTAGCTCTGATCCCAGCAAAATATGTGTATGCTATTGCTAGGCAGAAAAAGCTGTATGGCATACGGTCTGACGTAGTCCCTTGGTGTCGACTGGGGTGTGCCATTGTAGGCTAAAGCAGTACATGTATGCTTATTGAATGTTACTGCTGATGAATCCACATCCTGTATGAACTGTAGTACTACCTGAAGCTGTAGGCCTAAACAGCATAGTATGGTGTATGTCCACATTGCTTGTAACCACTGTTTTGTGTGTTCCCTGTAGTCCACACAGATTACATACCTCAGGCATAAGGTTTTGTAAGTACTGACACATAGTACTGTATGGTACACAGGTAAAGCTCATCTGGGTTGCCATACCTTTGTGTCTTGTATGTATGTCTGATATGTGTGTGTGGGTATGCCTGTAACATGCCCTCAGTCATATAAGTGTTACAAGATATAAGTGTGTATCTAGCAACATGTATAGTCTAGTACAGCCATATGCCACCTATATTAACGAATGTGCACATATGTTAGGCAGGGGTTTGCCATCAACAACTAGTGTGGTATACTGGTAATACTGTAACTGGACTTTACAATCATTGCGATGGATGACATATTTCTTTATGCATTAGCTTGCTATATACTTCCTGTGTCTAGGTGGTGCATTGTGTCGCATACAGTGTGCCATGTACTGTTGTATAGTCTTACATACTGGTTTCTCTTTGTTGCTGTGCAGAACATGGTTTGATATATAGAGCATGCCAGGCACTGTCAGGCAGTTGTGGGTTGAGCACTGATATGTGGTATTGAAAGTGTGTATCCTCTGACAGCCAATAGGTTGCTATATATGTCATTTCAGTGATATCTGTACTTTAGAATGTTAAGTGTGCCATATGACTTGTTCACACATATTGTTTCATTGTCTTCCAGGGTCATGGCTTACCATCGCAACCCTACCTATAGCCTAGCAGAGGATGAACTGATATCAGCACTACACCCTGCTGTTCTCAAGAACCAGCCAGGACCAGCATGAGCGGACTGCACTGTGGCAAGATGTTGTCCATAGGGTAAATGACATAGGCATGCATAACCATACCTATGAGCAGGTACACCATCACTGCAGTGATTTACTTAGACATGTCCAGCAGTGTGCGTCTGATGTCCATAGACAACAGCTTGTCACAGGTGGTGGGGTAGCCATCCATCCCCCCCTCACCAGAGTGGAGGAGCTGCTCCTGAGCCTGGTGGCTCCTGGCCAACAACAACAACAGCAAACATGTATCATCATGGAGGCCGGAGCCACCCAGCGAGTTGACATGGAGCATGCAGGTGACATGGCATATCTGTAGACTACTGTTACCTCTATTGGTAGAGCATGCATATGTGAGATATGTACTATGTAGTTAGAAGATGTGGAGCCTGGTGTTGTGCAATACTGATAATTTGTAACATAATCTGTAGGCCTGTGACTGTCAACCGTTGTACTACTGTAAGATTGCAAACCCACAGTAGCAATGCTATATTTGTTGCCACTGACAAACTGTTTCATATCTTTGTAGATCCCTCTGGTGTGACAGCAAGGCAGCAGACCCATGCTGGTGAGTGTGTTCTACATTTAATATTGAAAATTATATGTGCATGTCATAGGTGTGGTGTAGGCCATGTACACGTAACACACCTACGCATAATGCATGCTGTGCATGTTTGCTGTGAGACTATGCACATCTCAGTAACATGAGTAGCTGCCTCAAACACATGCAATACACAGAGCATCCCACACAATTGTGGCAACACTGTAGTGGACATTGGATAGGCAGAGTCGATACACATGCACACAACATACACGACTTTGTCATACGCAGTACATGTTAATATGCTACACCTGGCATATTCAGACACCCGCTGTAAGGTCACACTCCAGTATCCCAAATGTCATCCACACAGCACACATAATATACCTGAGGGGTAGAGGCCTAAAATGGGGCTGTGAGACACTCTTCAACACATAACACATTCATGTTAGGCAATGCTCCTTATTGGGCACCTTATAAACCCATGTAACAACTGGCTGTGAAATGGTGAAATGGTGAATGTAGCCATGGTACTGCAGTTCAGGTACAGCATGCAAGGTGCAGGTCTGGCACACATTAGTAACCTTGAGTGACCACATGATACTGCATGATGATGGCTCATGGTACCACACCCCATCCAGTTACAGTAACCACAGTACTACACATAGCATTCATTGCTATGCACCTCAATGTTGTGTGTATGCAAACATATGCACCTATACACAATATGCATAGCAATCACCATTTGTACAAAGTGACACATATATGTCTTGTAATGCTATTGAGTGTATAGGTCACATGACACACATTGAGTATGTGTGATGTTTAATGTTGCAGTTGTGTTGTAGCATGCCATGTCATGGCTGGTACTGGCATGTCTACAATATGTCCTACACTCACCATAACCACTGTACAATGGCTGTGTTGAGCAATGGTATTCCATCAGGTATACATGCACCACTCATCCTGTGTGTATACATTGCATGCATGTGCTAAACCTGTGTTCACAATTATCTGCTAAAGACACAGACGCTCTAATCAGAAATGGATATCTATGTGACACACAGATACACATCCAGCCATGGTGTGTATACCTGTGAGTGATGGTGCACAGGACATTGCAGAGCTTTTAATACTTGCACAGCAATGTTGTGTCCATGTACACATTGCGTTCCATGGTGAGGCCAATCACTGAACAACAACACACATGCATCAAAGCCATGTATACTGTTATTAGCAAGGGCTGTCTACACTCACACTGCATGCTGTTGAGCAACACACGTCCTGCATGCTGACACTTGTGATATGAATGTTTGGCTTGGGATACTGTACCCCACCATCAACCGCTATTGAGTATGTTTTGGATTGCTGGTGGTGTGTGTATGTGTGTGTGTGCATGTGTGTGTGTGTGTGTGTGTGTGTGTGTGTGTGTGTGTGTGTGTGTGTGTGTGCTTTAGTGAGGAGTGTATTGTGTGCATGTGTGCATGTGTGCATGTGTTCATGTGTGCATGTGTGCATGTGTTCATGTATGCATGTGTTCATGTGGGCATGTGTTCATGTGTGCATGTGTGCATGTGCTCATGTGTGCATGTGTGCATGTGTTCCAACATCATGTACAGGTTGTAAAGTGTGTTTCCTGTCTTCCTCTCACAGGTGCTGAGGTTGGGCTGGTTCACTGCAGCAGGGAACCTGATGTCACTGAGCCAAATAGTGATAATGAGGACAGGTGTGTTGAGGCACAGGCATGTTTGCCAGGGTCTGTCGTTGGGCCACCAATCGACAGTACACAAGTGTCCACTCCATCCATGCACACAGTCATACTGCCAATACATCCATCACCAATGCCCTTAGCTGAGGGACAGTGTACAGTCAGCATTGGCCAGGATAGTGTGGTATCTATGGCACATGCATCCCGACACAGCAGCCATACCCAGATGTCTGGAACGGTACCACATAGGTAGATGTCCAGGGGTTCTCGTCGGAGCACTGCTGCTCATCATGCCCCTGGCAGACGTGCCACAGGTCTTACAACCTCACGCATGTTCCAGGCTGTCATGGAGGCACAGGCATGTATGGAATGGTACACCAGACAGGGACTAAGGGCATAGAGGGCACATAACACCGCTGTAATTGACAGTATCCGTGACCTAACAGGTGCCATCCGTAATTACACTGAGGTCACTGATAGATGTTGGGGTGAGACATTAGATGTCCTCTGCAATGTCATGTCCATGTGTCAGGACAGTGCAGGACAGTTGAGACGTTGACGTGGACATATGCCAGCAACATCAGCAGCTGGCAGTCACCGCTGATGACCCTCAAGTCACAGCCACTCCCATAGTGCCAGTACCAGCCCCAGCAATGTTGGGGATGGGCTGTCCATAGACCATCCTAGAAGACCACGTGCACGTGGCTCTGGACAGTCCCAGCAGGTACCTGGGTCCAGTGTACATCTGTCCACCTCTGAGGATAGTACCCAGTCTGGCTTAGTACCTGATACTGTCATTAGCACACCTGCCAGGCACAGGTACCATATCCATGGCCAGAGACGGGGATCTGTAAAGCCTGACAGGTGCAGTCTGTGGCTGTCTCACAAATCCCTGTATATGGCAGCCACATGGTGGAACTGTGTGCATGCAGACACACACACACAGAAACTAGACACCCAGGACTAACACATACCCGCACACATTACATCAACATTGGCCCATAGCAGTACTCTTGGCCCTCACACACACACACACACACACACACACACACACACACACACACACACACACACACACACACACACACACACACTCACACATACATGTCGATTGTATGGCTCAATGTAGGGCTCTAGCAAACCAACAACATAACCTGTGCATATGATGAAACCTGTGCCACCTCCTGTCATCTGTAACATTGATGCAGGAACAGGCTACCATGGTGCTGATGCACAAGGTGACTTTATAGCAGTATAGCAATGTTAGCATGTTGTCAGCAGTAAAGTGTAATGATATCCTTGAAGGTGTAGCTGAGCAGGCATGATGCATTAAAGCTATGATTGTCAATGTGGTATTGTTTACACCACTGTTAGTTCCAATAGTGTATTGTCCACCCACGTGCCACTTGGTTGATGTGTGTAGTATTGGCAGCATGTGTTAGAGAGTGGACAGTATGTGTGGGATGTGTGTGGCACAGATTTGCAGGTGTACATTTGTGAACATGGTGGAGGTGCACTGTCTGCATGTACGTGCATAGCAGACACATGGGCAGGGTGACATGCCCTATATTACACAGTAACACTCCATAGTTCCTATTGGTGGCCAGTATGCATTGTACTACACACATTGTGGAACTTGAGTACACCTGTGTATGACATGGTTTGACACTGTGCTGTGGGTGATACTGTTACTATCTGTCATTGTTTTGCATTCTGGTAGTATACATAACCTCAACAGCCTGACCATAAACAATTGTTAGATGATGTCTTGACAACTGACACACAGATGTAGGACACACAGTAACATTTGGATCCTTCAGGTACTATACTATGCCAGTAACCAGTGGTATTCACCTGCACTCATTCCTGAGACCACTCCTGTATGGCATATAGCTCTCTTAGGTACAAACATTCACAGTAGGGATATGTCCGTCCATGTCTGGAAATGCATACTGTGGCCTATAATGCATTCTCCAGATGACACACACATCCTGCAAAAGGGTATCATACAGACAGATACCTGTTGTCAAACCCATGCTGTAAAGCTATAAGCCAAGTAAAGCATAGTCATCCACCTTTACAAAACATAGTATCCCCACAGTACCACATAGGTAGTAGTCACCAACATGTTGAACAGGTACCAATATGTACATGCAGCCAAGTGTTATGTCATCTCTCCTTTGGTAATCACAGTTCCAAAGGTATTTTGAAATCCGTCGGTGGATCACATAAGCAATAAGGGGTCTGCATGCATATCCGCAAAGGTTGTTCTACACCTATAATGAATAGCCATCATTGACAGATTTTGCTGCATTTGAACAGGTCTGAAATATACCTCAGCCATAAACCCTCACTCACACTATTCAATAGAAACCGTAATGAGTGTGTGTGACACGGATGACCTAGGCCAGGGATCACTGCAGTGGCTGGGCTTGTCACAAACATACAGATGTGACCTAAGGTCTGGAAAGTGGCAGCACACTCTGGCAAAGATGACAGATGTGTTCATGGAGAAAGCAGGGTTCCCACCTATGAAATAATTGAGGTCACATGTACGTATATGTATTTGCCACACAGCTACCTGACATGTGCAATGCACATACTGTTGTCATACAGTAGTAAAAGCAAAACCCACAACACATTGACTAACAGTGTCACACACATAGAGCACACACACACACACACACTCACCAAGTGCAGGATTCAAACCCCTTCCTAACTAGTGTATGAGAATAGAGCAGTACACATTACCACAATGTGCTATACACATTACTGGAAGTTTTTCTTTCCACAGGTATATTTGTAGGATGGTGACATCATCAGACTTGACAAAGATAAGTATACCACTTTTAAGGTGTTTTACTACACTCCAAAAAGTGTTTCTTCTCTCCAAGGAGATCACACACAAACACACAGTTGTCAAGTGCAGGATTCAAACCCCTAGCTAACTACTTTATGATACTAGAGGAGTATGCATTAGCACGACGCACTATACACATTACTGGGAGTTCTCTTTTCCACAGGTATATTTGTAGGATGGTGACATCATCAGACTTGACAAAGATAAGTATACCACTTTTAAGGTGTTTTACTACACTCCAAAAAGTGTTTCTTCTCTCCAAGGAGATCACACACAAACACACAGTTGTCAAGTGCAGGATTCAAACCCCTACCTAACTATTTTATAGATATTACAGGAATATGCATTAACACGACACTCTATACACATTACTGGAGGTTGTTCTATTACATAGGTATATTTGTAGGATGGTGACATCATCACACTTGACAAAGATAAGTATACCACTTTTAAGGTGTTTTAGTAGTCTCCTAAAAGGTTGCTCCTCTCAAAGAGAGATCACACACAAACACACACTTGTCAAGTGCAGGATTCAAACCCCTACCTAACTACTTTATGATACTAGAGGAGTATGCATTAACACAACGTGCTATACACATTACTGGGAGCTCTGTTTTCCACAGGTATATTTTTAGGATGGTGACATCATCAGACTTGACAAGGATAAGTATACCACTTTTAAGGTATTTTACTACGTTCCAAAAAGGTTGCTTCTTTCCAAGGAGATCACACACAAACACACACTGTTGTCAAGTGCACGATTCAAACCTCTCCCTAACTACTTTATGATATTAGAGGAGTACACATTAGCACAACACGCTATACACATTACTGGGAGTTCTTTGTCCCACAGGTATATTTGTAGGATGGTGACATCATCAGACTTGACAAAGATAAGTATACCACTTTTAAGGTGTTTTGCTACTCTCCAAAAGTTGCTCTTCTCCAAGGAGATCACACACAAACACCAACATACACAGTTGTCAAGTGTAGGATTCAAACCCTTACCTAACTACTTTATGATACTACAGGAATACATATTAACACGACACCCTATACACATTACGGGAGGTTTTTGTATTACATAGGTATATTTGTAGGATGGTGACATCATCAGACTTGACAAAGATAAGTATACCACTTTTAAGGTGTTTTAGTAGTCTCCTAAAAGGTTGCTCCTCTCAAAGGAGATCACACACAAATACACACTTGTCAAGTGCAGGATTCAAACCCCTACCTAACGACTTTATGATACTAGAGGAGTACGCATTTACACAACGCGCTATACTCATTACTGTGTGTTCTTCTTTCCACAGGTATATTTGTAGGATGATGATATCATTAAATTAGACAAAGTGGGTTACATTAGGTGACACTAGGTGGGCTACATAGAAGGAATTTCTAAACACTTTGGCCATGTGATCATCAAAGGAGAGTTTACTATCTCCCTGGGTCCCCAGAGCCATAATTACTTTCTCCGTACATACTGGATTACCACCTATGTGGTAATTTGTATGCACTTTGTTTTATCCAAAGGGGATGACTATGCATTCTTTGGCATTCTGCTTGAGGGCATTGTTTTGACACCAGGTATTTGTCTCTGTAAGACCCTTCTGGAGGTTGTCTGTGTCAGCCGTAGAGTCGATTATGGACCACAGTTAGCAGTCATCTGCAAACCTGTTTAGTCATACTTCTCCCGTGCTTGCCTGTACCTCTGAGCAGTATCTACTGAACAGGTGGTGTCCCAGGACCAAGACCTGTGGGATGCCATTTGTGACTGGTTTATAGTCGGACATGGCACCCACAACTCTGAACATGTGTGTTTGATCTATGAGCCAGTTGCCCACCCATCCTGTGACATAGCTGTTAATGTTCAAGCTGGTAAGCTTGTCCATGATGACAGAGTGGGGAATGGTGTTGAAAGTCCTTAGTGAGGTCCATGTGGGCTGTGTGGACTACTTTCACCTCCATCTATGTCCTTGGTAACTGTTTCAAATGAGTCAACTAGGTTTAGGAGGCAGGATCTGTCTTTAACAAAGCCATGTTGGGTAGAGTCCAGTCTCTGCAGGTCTCCAATGTCTATGTTTATGGGTTTTATGATAATTTGCTCCATAGCTTTGCAGACCAGGCTGAGTAGACCTATAGGGCAATGGTTTCCAGGTTCTGTTGTGGCACCCCCTTTGTGGACCTGGTTGGTGTATGCCATTCTTTGGGTACATAGTCTGTGGTAAGGTTGAGTCTGGACAGTGAATGTAGGTGATGGTGTAGTTCCTTTTAGGACTGGTGTAAGACGCAGCCTGGAACACCATCTTGTCCCATTGATGCTGTGTTCTTAGCTTTGGAGAGGGCTGTCTTTACCTGCATGTCCATGAAGTCTGGTGCTCTGCATTCTTCTGGGATGGGCACAGGCCCTTTTGGGGGTGATGGCGGTGGAGTTTGCACTGAACCTGTCCCCCAGGATGTGGGCAATGTAAGTTGGTTCAGTGTATTTCTTGCCATTTGTCAGTAGCTGACAGCATATTTGGAAGTTGCCACATAAATGTTTGGTATAGCTAACTAAGGATTTGTGGTTGTTATTCTTACATTCCTTGGCAATTTGTCTTTAGAAACTGGCCTTGGATTATTTTATGAGCAATCATTGTGTCTTCCTAATAATGATCAGTGATGCCTTTCCTTTTGTGAAGTTTGCTCTATCATGTGATCGTTTTCTCCTTCTGTTGTATAGCTTTTTTTATGGGCGACGACCACCAGATTATTTTTTTGTTTTTAGAGGAGTGCATCTTGGTTTTATTTGGCATGTCTCGATCCCTGAATCCGTCATCCCTGTAGATGCTCATAGAATGCACTTGTAAAT
Organism: Protopterus annectens; assembly: GCF_019279795.1. Lineage (NCBI taxonomy): Eukaryota > Metazoa > Chordata > Ceratodontiformes > Protopteridae > Protopterus > Protopterus annectens. Next base: position 307,759,152 of record NC_056731.1, read on the forward strand.
GATTCGGCAGATTGTATAGCATTATCCTATAGCAAGGGGGCTTTGGAACTTTCCACTTTGGTCTTGGGAAGTGTGCAGTTTGCTTTTGAAAATGCCTTCACAGTGGTTTTCTTGACTGGGGAGGGGGGGGTGGATGTCCAGTGTGATTACTTTATGATCTGATATTACCAGCGAGGGGTTTATCTCTGTCATGGAACACTGGTATCCCATGTTGGTGATGATCAGGTCCAGTATGTTGTCACCTCTAGTGGGCGTGGTGCCAAGCTGTTCCAGAGTGTTTGAGTTTTTAAACTCTAGGAAACATTGGGCAAAGGACATTGTACACAAGTAATTCTCCCACTCATTGTTTGGGTAGTTGTGATCTCCTCATATAATGGTGTTTGATAGGACCTTTATATTTTCCACTGTTTTTAGGAATACTGAGTGAGGTTCCTGAGACAAGGTAGGTGATCTATAGCAGGCTACAATCTGTTAAGCAGCTTTGCCCAATGTTAGTTGAACTTGCATGGTCTCCAAGGTCTCATGCTGTGCCACTAACCTAAAGGTGTGGGTATCCATAAGGTAAATGGATACACCCCTTCCTTTTGTATTTCACTCGTGGTTTTGGGTCCGAAGATCAGAGGAATTGTGAGTGTTTTACGTGGAGCATGTCCAACAACTCTGTGTTTGACATAGCTTTGTATGTTAGGCAGAGATCACCTCTGAGTAGGCGATATGCGAGAGAGTACAGCTGGAGCATTTTGAGATGGTCTGTGTATGGCATGTATTTCAGGCCGCTAATGCTCTTTGTGAGGTATTGCTGCAGGCTTTCCAGTTGTTGTACGTCTTGTGAGGTACATAGCAAAAGGGGCGTTGTACTTCATTATGGATCTAGTGAGTGATGAGTAGAGGGGAACAATGTCCTCTTCTATTCTGCATGAGACACCTTTTGTGATGAGGTGTGCCACATAGAAGGATTTCCTGACTACTGTGGGAATGTGATTATCACAGGTGTGTCCACTGTCCACCTGTGACCCAAAGGTCTCTTATCACACATTCATTGTTAAGTATACTGCCGCCTATGTTATAGTTCATGGCTACAGAGTTTTTACCAAAGGGGACAATGCACTTTTTGGCATTGAGCTTGAGCCCATGGCTTTGACACCAGCCATCTGTCTCAGTGAGGCCCTTTTGTAGGATGTCCACATCTTTAGTATTTACAATTATGGCTCCTAGTTTGCAGTCATCTGGAAACTTCATTAGCCACAGACCTTCCATGTTAAAGTTTACTTCAGAAAAGTAGATACAAAACAGGACAGGACCCAGGACTGGGCCCTGTGGTACTGCACTTGTCACTGGTCCAAAGTCATACTTGGAGTCTGCTACTTTCACAGTGTGTGTTCTGTCAGTAAGCCAGTTGGCAACCCATCTTGTGACATCGCAATTTATACCTAGTTTAGTGGGTTTATCTATAATTCCAGAGTGTGGGATGGTGTTGAAAGCCGTGGCAAGATCTACATAGGCTGTGCGAAACACCTCACCCTTGTCTACGGTTCTGGTGACTGCTTCAATGTCATCTATCAGGTTTAGGAGACATGATCTGCACTTTACAAACCCAACATGGTTGTGGTCCAGAGTTTGGAGATTACCAATGTCTTTTTTTATAAGTTGTATGATGATCCATTCCATGGCCTTGTAGAGCAGGCTCATCAGGCTAATGGGGCACTAGTTCCTGTGGTCCGTGGTGTCTCCACCCTTGTGTAGTGGGATAACCGTTGCTGAGCACCATTCAGCAGGCACAAAGCCTGAGGTGAGGCTATGACTGAACATGGTACATCGATGTGGAGCCTGTGCGTTCTGTAGTTTGTGTAGAACACAGCCTGGGAAGTTATCTGGTCACATGGATGCTGTGATACTGGCTTTGGAGAGTGTTATTTACCTGTGCAGCCGTGATGACAGCAACTTTGCAGTCTTCCATTATAGAGATGTGCTCTTTCATGGGTGAGATGGGGTAAGGTTAACACTGATCCTATTTTCCAGGATGTTGGCAATATCAGTTGGGTCTGTATATTTAGTGCCATTGAGCTGTAACTCAGAGCAGATCTGAGTGTTGCCATGACTTGGACCTGTCTGTTGGGCAGAGATCTCCTGAGTAGACAGTATGCAACAGAGTACAGATTGAGTTAAATTCAGTCTTGTTGCATGGGGCAACTGTTTGAGGCCAGTAATCCTCCTGTTGAGTTACTTCATTGGTCTTTCCAGCTGCTGAAGGTGCCTAGTCAGATTCATCGCAGGTGTGTTGTGGTACTCTCTGACGGGTCTGATGACTGATGAATAGAGGGAACCTCCTTTGACCTACATGCAAAGACCTTGGCAGTTTGTGTGAACACATAGCATGATTTTCTGACCACTCTGTGAATGTGTTTCTGGAAGCACAGATGACTATCCACATTTGTCCATATATCCTTTATTATCACCTCCATATTTAGGGTGTTGGCACCTATGTGGTATTTGTATGACTCTAGCTCGAGGACATACTTTTGACACCACATCTGTCTGACTGAGACCCTTTTTAAGGATGTCTCTGTTGTCCCAAACATTGATTATGACAACATTTTGGCAGTCATCCACAAACTTTGCTAAACATAGCCCTCGTGTGTTTGACTGTATTTCTGAAAAGTATACACCAGACAGGAGGGGTCCCAGGACTGAGCCATGGGGGACAACAGTTGTTACCAGCTTGTACAGGAGACCACAATTCTTACCTTGTGTGATCTATCCATGCCCCAGTTGGCAATCCATCAGATGACAGACATATTTATGCACAGGTTGTTGATTTTGTGGATACAACATGTGTCTGGGATGTTGGCAAAGGGCTTTTCAAGGTCTATGTGGGATGTGTGTAGCTCATTTCATTGATGTATGCCCTGGGTGGTTGCCTTGTAAACAGTCTAGCAGGTTTGGGAACCATGATCTGCCCATGACCAAACCGTAATTGGTAGGGTTGGGTGTTTGTAGGCTCCCAATAGCTCTGTTTATGAGTTCTATCATGATGGACTCCATGGCCTTGCAGATCAGGCTTAATAGGCTTATAAGACAATAGTTCCCATGTTCTGTTGTGCACCAATACTTGGGGAGTGTGTCAAACATTGCTGTAACACATTCAACAGTTGCATATGCTGTACAGAGGGTGAGTCTCAACAGACTGTTCAGGTGCAGGCTCTGTTTGTTCTGGAGTTCACTTATGACACAGCTAGGGAAACAATGTAATCCCATAGACGCCATGTTTTCAGGTTTGTAGGGAGCTGTTTACCCATTATATATGTGATATCTGTGCTTTCACAGTCTCCATGTATGATGATAGGGCCTTTTGTCAGTGAGAGGGTGGTATGTATGTATGAGCCTGTCTGACACAATGTTGGCAATGTCAGTCATTTACAGTTTGCACTGACTCAGGACATATATGAGTATACATTGCTATTTATGACATAGCGGAAGGAAGCATCATGGTTCTCTATGGACGCCTTCACAGATTCTTTTGCCAGAACATGTATTAGATAATATTTGGAGTGCACATTGCTTGTTGATGATACTGATTGCAGGTTTATTGATCTTCTTTGCTTTTTCACTTTCTGTGAACAACTTAAGTACTTGTGGTACATAGTTTGATTATGACAGGGTTCCAATATATTATATGTGTCTGTTTTCATATAACTGTGTGCACAAGGCAGGATTGGTGAATAGTATCAGGCTCCTGGGGTGAAACATGCAACTGCCAGATATGTGTGGCCCATTGCTGTACTCAGACATGGCCTAAGTGTGTGAACATGCCCAGTATGACCTTTCAGTGTGTTGCTGAATGAAATCCACTACATTTGTTGAAGTGTGTGAGCACACCCGGTATACACATTTATACTATATGTGTGTGGACAATTAAGTTGTATTTTTACTGCAGCGCTCAACTTTGTGTCATAACTCAACAGGGATCATGCTGTGCCTGCAGGGCTTCCATGAAACACTTTGCATAGACTTATCAACATGTCTACATACAGGGGGGACAGCTATTATTTGTACATTTCTATCCGGGGGCACACCTGATTGTTACTGTGGGTGTACATAGGATGAGGGGTTCACCTGACACTTATACACATTTGCTAGGCCTGCACTGCAATGTAAGGTACACCATTTCAGTCTGTACTGTTGCCTATCGTACTGGCTTGAAGCATACTACTGTACTATGGGTCTTAGCATCCAATGTCACGTATATTAAATTGCGACTTCATAGCCTACCCAACCCACATCACAACTCCTGGCCTGATGTTCTCTGTCTGCATAGGCCTGTGGGGGAGGTTACCCATATGCCTCTTTAGGGTCATGATACAGCATTTCTTTGTGTTTGCATTAGTGTACAATTGTCCTGCTGTGTCTGTGCCAGTGTAATGCTATCATGACTTAGTGGTTCAGTAATGTGACTATAGTGCACAGTATCCTGGGTTCGAGCCCTGTCACTGCTTTTTATTTTCATGATGGGCAGACCAGACTGCTTAAGGAACAGTACTGCAAATATGAGCATGTTTACCTGACTTTGCTCAACTTTGCCCGACCTTGCCCAACATTGCTCAATGTTGCCTGACGTTGCGCTAGTTAGCGTGGGCAGTTTTGTTTACATATATAAAATAGTGGTAAAAGCTGCTTAACACTGCTTTATATTGCTTAAAACATAGCAATCATGCCTCAGGTGGTGCTGCAGGGCTGCCTATGTCGGATGCACATGGTACACTCCCTATACATGTTTGAAAACAGGTAGTGTCAAGTTAGGCATCCCTTTTATTTTATGCGCGAGTCAGAGAGAGGTATCATTTTCAGGGTTATGCCAAGGCATACTGGACAAGTATGGGTACATGTAGTTGGTGAGTACTGCAAGGCTCCACCAGATGTGTCCAGGCACCAGAACTGTGACTTGAGCATCCCAAACACACACTCGATTACATTTCGTGTTTGTGCGTGTGCCTCATTATGGTGTTCTTGTTCAGGTGTGTGTGCATTTCTGATGGGTGTCATCAGCCACGGCTCCAGTGCATATCCAGCATCCCCCACTAGGTGACCGTCAGGGATGTCCCCATTGGCAAATGTCTGGTACAGCTGCATCAGGTGCCAGATATGGGAATCGTGGTAGCTTCCAGGGCAGCCAGCACACACATTCAGTATTATGCCCTGGGCATTGCACATGACCTGGCAGTTGATGGAGGGGAAGTCCTTGAGGTTGATGTAGGCCCTACCCCGCTCACCGGCTGGTGCTTTGATGTGTATGTGCATGCAGTCAATTGCATCCACTACCTCATGGTATTCCGCTATTTGCTGGAAGAGATGCATATTGCTGGCCAATGCCTCACGGGAATTGGGGAAATATACATGATCACCGACATGTGCTGACATAGCATTCAGGAACTGGTGCAGTACCCTGGATGCTGATGCCTGTGAAATCCCCATCATATCACCAGCTGGTCTCTGGAAAGTACCTGTTGCTAGTATTCTTAGGCCGACACATACCTTGGTTTCCACTGGGATGGGTTCCCCTCTGTTGGTTCTGTGTGTGAGGCATGGCCTGCACAGCTCAACAATTTGCTGGAGGAGGTCTCTGTCCACTCTATAGTGCTCCACTATCTCCAGCTCATGTAGCCCCTGGTGGGTTACCCTGGGTCTGTACACTCTTCTCCGTCTCCTCACTTTGGGTTTCTCAGCAGCATTCACAATGGCACCACCCTCAGCATCTTGCACATGTTGCCTTATAATAGCAATGGCAGCCCCTAACATTTTTTTGTCTGAGTTAAGCTTTTTAAGTCTTCACTCTCTTTGTATACTGCAGTGTTGCAGTGTTTCTGAGAAAAACATGGGGGAATGTTGTTTGCAGAGTTTTAAGTGCTGGGCTGGGCTAGTGTACTGCCTGTGTAATTGGCTGATTCTGATTGATTTCACCTGGCAGCTCTGCTAGTTCTCCTTGGTTAACTACGTACTACTTCTTTTCCTTCCTTTTCCCTTTCTGTTTCCACAGGAGGCAGCGCCGCACAAACAAGCGCAAACATGCACACACATGCGCACACAGGCTTACACAGGCTAGGCGGGTGCACATGCGTGTACACAGGCTTAGACGGGTTTACAGACGCGCACACACGGTGTAAGCACGTTTGCAAGAAAATTCAGTGATATCCACGGCGTACACCTTCGGTTTCTGGGTTTCAGTTAAACAACTGTAGACACACCACTTCCAATCCTGAGTAACTCACAGCAAACACAAGCCACTCTGCTCCAATGAGCTTACAGTCTTTCATACATACCCCCTCATGATGTCACCTGTCTTCTACTCTACTACTCCCCTACTCCTACACTTACACTCCAGGGACATGGCTAACATGCCAGGGAAAATTGTGATTCACTATCCTTATCCTCATTTGCATAGGATTGCCTACTAATGCTTTGTTACATCTCTCGAACTGAGCTTCCCCCCTTAGCAACCACTACTCAGTAGCCATGTTGTCTTCAGCCTGCCATTCACCTGCATGGCAGAAGAATATTTTTAATAAGAATGCCTATTTTTGGCTTTTTTTTTCTTCTGGTTTTTAAAGCGCCGCACGTTTATGTGGCGCTGCACTACATTTAAACATCGGAGATCGGGGAAAAAAATTGATTTTTATTAATTTTCAACCGATCAAAATGCCAATGGCCTTATATTTGGCCATTGGCATGCTTCCTCAACTGGATGCATCCTTTATTTGGAGCTGTCATAGCTCCGTTTTGCTATTTGCAGAATGGTACTCCATTACCAAAGGAGTACATTTCTGTAAATAACTCTACTCTTCCACGGACAGGTTAGTGTTTCCTGGATCGCAAAATTACCTCATTTGCATAGCTTTCAGCAGCAAATGAGGTAATTTGTATAACATGACACTGTCGTGCAAGAGTAGTTTTAGGAGCTCTCATGCACGCCCCCTGCCGGCTGTTGCTGGATCGCTCGGCGGACATATTGGCTGTCTGCCAGCTTACACTGCTCTTAGACTCCGTGCAAGCCTTCGTGAATCCGGCCCTTAGTCTTACCACTTGTTTCTCAATACTAACTATGCCTGTGTGATTGTATAACTGTAGTACTTGTAGTAGTTCACGTGTGTGTGTGTGCGTGTGTGTGTGTGTGTGTGTGTGTGTGTGTGTGTGTGTGTGTGTGTGTGTGTGTGTGTGTGTGTGTGTGTGTGTGTGTGTGTGTGTGTGTGTGTCTGTGTGTACATTTGTGGTTGTTTGGTATAATTATTAAATTAAGAATTTGTAGGTATGTTACATTTCACTAACTTGTATTTGTTTATCACAGACTGCACATACACACGTTGTTTTGGCTTTGATCATTTAATTTAATCGTGTCAGTGCTATACTGAAAAAATACTTATTGTACCTATTCAGTTTACACAGGCTAATACATCAATGATAAGCATTTTGATCAGAGAAATGTGTATCGCAATGATATTGTATAAGAACTTGCAATGATTCTTTCTACAGCAGTCATATTTATAAGCTAACATACCAATATGACTAATATATTCTTTTCTCTGTGACACAGGTGCTGCTTTCATGTTCTCATGTCTTTCACAGGGTACGTAAAACATATTTGTGGTTACAGAGTTTGCTTATAGAACTTGACATGTTACTTTGTTTTTGATATTATTACTCATATTAATTCATCAACTTCATAACTAAAGAAATAAAATACAAAATTAAATGTAAGTTGCATATTTTGAAATTACATTTCTTTTAAGCTGGTTTATATGTAATCTTTTAACTGAACGTATCTATGCAGTCTCATTGGGGATACAGATAATATTGGACTCTATTTTGGACCCCAGATCCATTTTCCCTCCATTTGCTTTATAACTTATGTCACATTGTAAGACCCTACAGGAGCCAGGGCTGCATTCTACCATAGAACCCAGAGTGTCTTTTGAAGGGCAGAGTATGCATTATTCTGTTACACATGAGAGAATTCTCTGCATCTTTCCCCTGTAGATCTCATTAACAACAATGACTTGGCATAGGTGCATGTGCTCCCATGCATTTTCATTGATTTATAGGTATCTGATATTGTCACTTTTCAGTATTTCCTCAACCATTGGGTTTGGAACCGACCCTCGGATCCAACTCAGCCATTATTTTAGCTAATGGCCACCAAAAAGCTCTCAAACTCCTCCCTTACCCATAATGCACCAACCCCAAACATAACAAAGATCTTGTTTGCCACTTTCACATTTGGACATGGTCACTTTGAACTCTTGAGCATTTTTCAGCATATAGATAAGCTTATTTCTTCCTTTTACTTCCTATTACATAATAGTTGCTTTTCCATATCTAAAGCCTACCTTTTTACACTTTTAGGTATTTTTATTACCACAATTGGTAATCGTTTCTTTCCCCTTCCCCTTTTATACCCTTTGATGTAGTTCTACTTACCTTTGCTGGTAATTTTTGTTTGTCTCTACTTTTAATAGTAAAAAAATAAAAACTTTCTTCTGCTATTCTTCCCTTTTGCTATTTTCATAATGCCTGAAAAAGGTCCTTCTGGCTTTTTAAAAGTATCTATATCAGAGCATCGAAGTTTTAAAACTTCGAATGTTCTAATATCGACCCATTTTGAACGAACGCTAAAAATAGCGAAGCTGCAGAACACCAAATTCTTTCCTAGGGAAAGAATTTGGTTGGCCGGTTCTGGGGCTTCGCTATTTTCAGCGCTGTGGTGGAAATTTATGGGTCAGGTTCAGGTAAGTGTGCAAATGTGTGGTTGTTAGGATTAGGGTGCAGGTTAGGTGAGTTAGGGTTAGGACGCAAGTTAGGTGAGTTAGGGTTAGGGCGCCGGTTAGGTGAATTAGGGTTAGGGGCGGGTTAAGTGAGTTAGGGTTAGGGCTCGGGTTAGGTGAGTGTGCGATAGTGACGGACCTTAGGGTTAGGGTTTGAGTTAAGGTAAGTGGATCGATAGTAGTGTATGTACAATTTAATGTAGGGTTAGTTGTAGGATTATAACTGTATGTGTGTGGATTGATGCTTTTTAGGTATGCTTGTGTTGTGTGTATGTGTTTCGGAATAGCGAATTTTTTCCCAAGGAAAAAATTCACTATTCTGAATGTTCGATATTATGTGGTTTAGATATTTTAGGTTCAATGAAATAGCGTTCGCTACTTTCATCTTTCAATAGCGTGATATAAACGCTTTTAAAAGTGCCAGAAATGCAGGCATAAGTTGCCTCTTTCCGATGTACACTCTTTGTGTTTATACTGTTTGGCCCAGACCATCTTCAAGTAGATTATTCAGTCTGTAAGGCCTTCAACCCACGAACAGTCATGGATAGAAACAATAAACTAATCTTGAAAGGATTGCTCCTTCATCCTTTTCAGAGGCTATTTCTGGGGCTCAGCCCCCCAAACCTAGGTTAAAGGAGCCTTCAACCAAGTCTTCTTAGCCTTCGGGATCCACGGCTCCCTCATCGGATCCTACCATGGAACCACCAAGAAAAAAACATAAGTTGAATCCAAAGACTGCTCCTGCTCAGCCGGTGTCAGAATCAAGAAAGGTTTCTTCAGATCTGAGCCCTTTGCCCAGGACCAGGTATTCCCCCTCCATAGCCCCATACCCTGTAGAGTACTTTTCTGGTACTATGAATCCAACAGCAAAAACAGATGATCCAGACCACCAGGCTGATAAAAAAACAGTAGTTTAATAAAAAGCAGTAGGTTAGTGCTTTCAGGTTTACAAAACCCTTCTTCAGACAACATACAAAGTTATAAACACCTTTCAAAATACATAACAGCCAATCAAAGACTCAGTAAATAGCCCTCCTCTTTTTTAAAAAAGGCTTGATAGGAATGACACCATTCAGGTCAGGTGCTCTATCAGCACCCATATTGATTATCCATCTAGTTTCACTACATTCTGTTATATTTCTCAAATCCCCCCCCCCTCCTGGTTGGATGAATAACCTGTAAAAGCATAAAAGAAAATACTTGCCCAGGGTACTGCTTTACATGCTGATACAGGGCGTTATGTGTATTGGCTGTACATATAGCTGACATATGTTGTAACACCCTGTCTTTCAATCTACAATTCATTTTGCTGACATAAAATGAACAACATTGCATAGAGTCAGCCAAGTATATAATATTGCTGGTCAAACGATCAGCATATTGTTTCAATGAATAGCTCTTTCCAGACAGTGGATGGATGAATGTGTTGTTATGTCTAATATACTTGCAAGCTTTGCAATGTCTACAAGGGAATGTCCAGAAGTCTGACCAAGGCTGATGTGGACAGAATGTTGAGCAAATTTCTTTCTGTGCAGATACAGATGGGAGTTTTCCCAGCTCCCACACCTTCTGGTCAGGAAGCCATTGTCTGTACTACTCCACCTATCTCGACTCCGCTGATCTGACCTATCATTTCTGAACCCTTGAATTTGAGTCTCCCAGGACCATCTGGATCGGATCTGAAGATGTTAGTATCTTTGGCTCCAAGGCTGCCTCTGAGTGTACCAGCTCTGATGGTTTTGGAGCTGGACAACTCTCAGAGCCGATACATCACTGTCAGATCCGAAGCATTAGAGCCAACGCTGAAGATTTTGGAGTTGTCTGTTTCCCTCGGAGCCTCAGCATTGCACAGCTTGGCTCTGGCCTCCACCTCCGGTAGACTGCCTTCAGAACAGGGGCTGCTGATGGAGCAAAAACATGGCTTCTCAGCTGCATTGGCTTTCTTCTCCCTGAAGCATTCTGCCTTTGAAGTGGAGGAGAGAGTGTTCTCTGCTTTGGCAGGACGGACAGTTCCTACCCCCTCAGATCTTCTCTCTAGATCCCAGTGTCTCTGCGCCTTGAGCCCCATCATTCTGCACCACAAAACAGCCAGCCCAAAGTGTCCAACCTATCCAGCAATTTCTTCCAATATTTCTCTGGAGCACCTCACTGAAGAAGTCCCTAGAAAGAAGAAGTGCAAGAGGAGGCACTTGGACTCCCCTCAGGAGTCCATCACTGAAGTTACTGATTTTGATGAAGTGGAAGTGTCCCCAAGATCATTCAGAGACATCCTTGAGATTCTTAAGCAGAGGGGTGGTTGGTTTACCGATAACCCTTCCCCAGAGGAATTGGTATTCCTGGAGTCCATTGGGTCTGCCCCGTCTACCTCCTGGGAAACTCCAACTGCCAGTGAGCTTATTGACTTGATCTCTAGGTGGGTGTGGAAGGAACCTGAACCAGTTGAGCCAGTCTCTAAAAGACCAGATCAGATTCTGGCACCACCTATAGGAAGGTAATTTTGGAGCAAGGGAGTGCCCATGGATGTTATCGAGACCACCAAGAAGGAACTTGCTGAGCAGAGTTCCTCTGTCCATCCCCCTAACAGGGAGTCTAGGGCTTTAGACAGATTTGGGAAGCATGTGTATGCTTCAGTGACCCTTGCCCTTAGGTCACTGATCTACCTGGCAAACTTTACAAGGCTACAAAGGGACTTGATAAAGAAGTTGTCAAAATCCCTTTCTGAGAGTGCTACTGATAAGACTCAAACATCTGTGGTCTCACAGTTGGCAACCCTACAATCCATTTCTAATTCATCCATTATTCTTATCTCTCATGCAGCTGAAGGTACTTCAATGACAGTGGGTTCAGGCATTTCCATCAGGAGGCATGCCTGGATGTGCTTGTGTAATTTTATGGAGCCCTTCAAGTCCTCATTCATCAATACACCCTTTGACAGCAGTTTGTTGCTTGACCCTAAGGTATAGGACACACTCTCCAGGTGTGAGCAAAATGGAGAGACCACTTTGCAGTGGGAGTGCATTTTTCAACCCTTCAAAGAGCCTTCTCTAGGAATCAACATGGTGGTTAAAAGATGTAGTTCAGAAAGTCCCAGGATCATTTCCAAGATCCATGTGCAGATACTTCTCCCAGAGGCAGAGGGAAGAACTCAAATGGAAGATGTCACCTATGCAGCAGAGGAGGCCCGCAGAATTAAGGGTCTAGATTTTCCTTCTCTGACAGACCCTGTCAGCTCTCCTTAAAGGAAGCCTGATTGTCCCTTTGTGGTGGCAATCGGAGGTCAATTATCCCTGCACCAGAGAGCCTGGCTAGACATCACAAAAGATACATGGGTGCTGAGGATTATTTCCAGAGGTTATATAATTCCCGTTTCCCTGACAACTCCATCTGTATACAAATTTCCCGATGTTCCACCCAGTCAGAGGAAAGCAGCAACACTAGAAATACAAAAGCTACTAGGAAAAAAAAGAGTCATCCAAGAGATCCCACCAAACTAGATAGAATCTGGAACTTACTTCAGGATTCTTTGTACTGCCAAAGAAAACAGGGGACTGGAGATTGATTTCGAATCTCAGCAACTTAAACAAATCAATTTGACATACAAAGTTTTGATTTGTTACAGTTTGGTCCATTCTGCCCTTTTTGTGCAAGGATGACTGGATTTGCTTGATAGACCTTCAAGATGCGTATAATTATCTAAAACTGAACAGACAATCCAGAAGGTATCTATGCTTCTGGATGGGAGATGGTCATGTCCAGTTCAGAGCACTGCTCTTTGGCTTCACCACAACCCCCAGGGTGTTCACCAAATGCACGGCAATGATAGCAGCTCACTTTAGACTGCAGGGATTCCAAGTGTTTCCATACCTGGATGACTGGCTCATTACTATCCCAACCAGGCTTCTATTAATAAGAGCATGATATCAGGTACTCCAGACTTGCTTCTAACTGGGGAAAACTATAAATTACAACAAATCCCAGTTAGGACCATCTCAAACATTGGAATTCATAAGAACAGTTTTTAACATGGTATCAAGTGACAGCTTGTCTTCCTGTCTCAAGAATGCAAATAATCAGATTCCAGGTCAGAAAAATAATTCACAGTACCACAATCTCAACTTGATTGATTCTACAAGCCTTAGAATCAATGTTGGCAGCTATAATCCTTGTTCCTGTAGCAAGATTCAATGGATGTTAGCAACATAATGGTCTGTTCATTACCAACACGTCTGCCCAAATAAGAATCACTCAGGCATGCAAGAAATACCTTTGGTGGTGAACTTGATCAGACCAAGCTCTGCAAGGCCGTCTTTCATTCTCCCTCAGCCCAAGGCCATAATGACTATAGATGCATCCTAGATTGGGTGGGGGCACTTCCTGGGGAAAACAGTCCAAGACACTTGGCCCACCAAAGAGGCCAATACTCATATCAATGTCCTTGAAATGACAGCAGTGCTCTTAGTGTTGCAGGTCTTCCAAGATTTATTTATTTATTATTTATTTATTTATTCCAGTTTGATGACCGGGGAGGTCCACTGGGCTTCGGGAGCCCGTTTTCAGTGGAGGCCCGGGGAGAAAAGCTCCAACAATACATAGTTACATTAATAATTACTAAGAAACTTTGCATTACTGACAAATAAACAGGTAGCATTCATAATGAAACAAACAATTACAATTTTGTTTAGGTGTAAAAGACAGACAAATGGCTTTGAGGCTAGATTTTACAGTATAGTTATTTATATATAATACAAATGAGCAAGGTTAGCTAGGTGAGAGGTCAGCCAGGAGTAAAAGTGGAGGAGACCTTGAGAGGTATAGGGTGAAGAGTACAATTGCATTTCCTGTTTGAGTAAAGGTGAGAATGAAGAAGAGTTTTAAAGTTTTCGAGGTTATCGCAGGTCCTAAGAGTGGAGGGAAGAGCATTTCATTTTTTGGCTAAGGTGAAGGAAAGCAGAAGTTGGCCAGCTGGGCGCTTGGGTTTGTGGATGGTGATTAGGTTTTGGTGGGTAGATCTAAGTCTTCTATGGGGAGTATATAGTTGTAGGATATTGGATAATGCAGGGCACTTGGTAGGTGTGAATAGTAGTCTACAGGCAGTCGTGATTTGGAGAAAGTCAAGTTGGTTATGGAATTCAAGCCAGTTTAATGAGTAAGGGAGGAACAGTGATGAGAGGAAGATTTGGCTTTGGTAGCAAATCTGGAGATTTTATTGTAACATACTTCTAGTTTGGAGGATAGTGAGGAGGATAAATTAGTAAGCAGAGGGACACCATACAGTAGAGAGGAAAGGAGATAAGTAGTGGCAAGAGTTAGTCTGGTAGCAGGAGAGAGGAAGTGATTGTTTCTATAAAGTAGGCCGAGTTTTATGTGGGTTTTCTTTATGTTTAGCTGGACGTGAGTATTAAATTTTAGGTGTTCATCAATGGTTACACCAAGAAGTTTGGAGGAGGGAACAACCTCTAAAATGGAGTTGTTATGGCTGGTTATTTGGAATGAGTTTTTATCAATAGGGGAGGTCTTAGAAGGAGAGAATAGAAGGATTTTAGTTTTGTTAGCATTTAATGAGAGGTGATTTTGGAGCATCCAGTTTTCAGTAGTTGAGAAGGCTGTTTGTGTCAGTAGTTGGAGATCTGTTAAGTTGGAGGCGCAGCAGTTCAAGTAGAATCGTCAGCATATTGAACAATTTTAGTATTGGGTATGGCCTTGTAAAAGTTGTTAATAAAGATGTTTAATAGAACTGGGCCAAGTATGGATCCTTGGGGTACTCCAGCGGGGGTAGGATGGAAGGTGGAGGTGCCCTGGCCCCATTTGACAGCCTGGGACCTGTCGGAAAGATAGCTGGAGAACCAGGAGAGAGTTTCGTGGGAGAGATTGAGATTAGACAGATGATTTAGAAGGTGGGTGTGGGAGATGGTATTAAAAGCTTTAGGTAGGTCCAGCAGAACTGAGGATGCTAAATTACTGGAGTCACGGGCTAAATTGACAGTATGTAAGAAAGAGAGAAGTGCGGTGTTGGTACTATGTCCTGGGTGGAAGCCGTGTTGGGTAGGAGAGAGTAGCTGGTGTTTGGTAAGGAATGGCTTGAGTTGAAGGTGGATGCATTTTTCAAGGAGTTTAGAGAGAGGGGAAAGGATGGCTATGGGGCGGAAATTAGATACGTTACAGTTTTTGCCATCCTTGTGAATTGGAAGAATATATGCAGAGCGCCATAGGTTTGGGTACATAGGATTCAAGTAGGGATCTGTTGATCAGGTTGCTAATAAGGAGAGCAATACCATCGGAGGCTATTTCTAAGAAGGAGGAGGGAATGTCGTCGGGGGCATTGGAGCAAGGCTTTAGTTTAGAGAGTAGTTTCTTTATTTGGTAGGTGGAGATGGGTTTGAGTTCGAAAGTAGAAGGGGGAGAGGATGTTTGGTTGGGGTGGGGGTGAGGGTTGTTGTTAGTAAAGGTCTTGGTTAGCTCAGCAATAGAAGTGGTGAAGAAGGTGTTGAATAGTGAGGCAATTTCAAGGTCAGATTTACTGGTGTCGGGGCAGGGATTGTTTTTAGTACCTGGCCTAAGGAGAGAGTTGATAGAGTTCCAAAATTGTTTGGGGTTTTTTGCATGATTTGTTTGCATTTTGATGTAGTAGGACTTTTTTATCTTTGATAACTTGTTTTTTGGCAAGGTTTCTTAGTTGTGTGTATTTAAGTAAGATGTCTGGTTGTTTAGTTTGGAGGTATGTTTTCCAGATTTTATCTCTTTGTAGCATAATCTTTTTGGTGTCTTTGGTAAGCCATGGGGTGGTCTTAGTTTTTACTGTTTTTGTTCTTACTGGAGCTAGGGAGTTAAGGACGTTTAAGAAAGTTGAACTGAAAATGTCAACGGCTGAGTCTAATGGAAGAGTTTTCAGGGGGTTCCAATTGGTATTCCTGAATGAATCAGAGAAAGTAGTAGGGTTAAAGTTAGAGAGGTTCTAAGTGTGGATAAACTGGTGGGAATGTGGGGAGGTGAGGGAAGCTCGATGGGTGAAGGCAGGGAGGTGGTCTCCTAATGGGTCTGGTATGACACCAGATTGTATCACTTTATTGGGATGAGATACTAGGATCCAGTCTAGTATGGAGCCTGCGGGGTTGGTTTTGTTGGGTCTAGTGATGGTGTTAGTAAGTTGAGTGTAGTTAAATAGATTGATTGACATGGTGGGGTTAGGGTTATTGATTTTGTTCCAGTCTATACTTACATCACCCAATATGTAGGTTTCCGGTTTAATATTTGAGGAGGCCCAGGACAGGATGTCTTCCAGGGTGTTGGTGTTGTTACTTGGAGGAATATAGAGGGAAATGAAACAGATGCTTTTATGATTGTTAATTTTTAGAAGGCCTGCTACAAGTTCAGCATTATTGAAAGAAGGGATGAGATTAGGATATGGAGTAAAGGCCAGCTGGTTGGAGTAGACTAGTGCGACACTGCCAACTCAAGTACTTAGGCGGTCAGATCAAAGTGATTGAAATCCAGGGGGAAGGAATTCAGAGTCACTTATGTGAGGTTTTAGCCAGGTTTCAGAGATGGCTACAATGTCAGATGAGTTGTGAGTGATTCAGGCATGAAAGTGGGTTGTTTTATTTTTTAGGCTTTGGGCATTGATGGTGAGGAATTTGAGGTATTTATTGGTGGAATTATTGTGGGAGCTAATGTGGTTAGTAGGAGAGAAGTTTGGTCCTGGATTAGGGTAAATGTCACCGGCTAAGCAGAGGTAAGTGAGATAAGGAATAAGTTGTTTTGGTTTGTACTTAGAAGTGTCTGGTGATGAAAAGGTCTGGGTTTGTAGTATTTAGTAGTGATTGGGAGAAGTTTTACTTTGAAGAGGAGGGAAGGGTGGGAGGGAACTAAAGAGGCTGAGATGTTGTGGAAGTGTTTTGTGTGGGGGAGGTGGGGAGGCAGAAGCGGAGGGTGTAGATGGAAGTGAGTATAGGAGGTGGCATGGTATAGAGGAAGTAGAAGAAGGATGAGGATGGATGTGGAAATAAAGGTTTTAGGAGTAGGAGAGTGCATGATAGGTGGGGCCTGTTGGATGTAATAGAGAGGAGGTTAAGGGACTTAGGAGGAAAGGGGTGAGGTAGTGAGAGGCAGGTGGGGTGGAGGGAAAGTGTTGAGGATTGGTCAGTGGGGAGAGTGAGGGATGTTAGGAGGAGAATAAATGTAACATCACTGGGGGGTGAGTGGAGTTTGGGGGTAGGGTAGTGGAGCGGAGTGAGCCCGCAGGGTGAACGGAGCAGGTCAGAAATAAGGAAATGGAAGAGAAAGTCAGCGAGGAACAGTCAGTGAGGTGAGTAGTAAGCACAGAGCAGCAAGGCTCAGGAGTAAAGTGCAGTTCTGCTAAGAGAGATTGAGGGGGAGAAGGGAGGCTACAGAAGGTAGGGCATGGGCAATAGAGCAAGTAGGACAGACAAATATCTAGTAGCTTGATTTACTTTACAATAAAGTATTTAAAAGTAGGTTATTGCTGCCATCCAGTGGATAGATCAGTTATCAGCAGAGGAGGGCTAGACACCTAAGAGGGTTAAGGGACTGGAGAGAGCAGGTTGAGTGAGCTCTGCGGTAGGCTGCTAGCATGCACACATAGTATTACAATATTGCTATTGGATGTGCAAACAACTTTCTAAAAAGGTTCATACACGTTGGTTCTTTTGAGTGTTAGTACAGGTTCTGCTCAGGGGACCAGTACAGCACTGGGATAGTAAGTGTTCGCTTTAGATGGATGTCAGTCAGGAAATTCAGGAAATCTCAAGGCAGGATATAGTTTGATACATCAACAAACAAAGAAGAACCAGGTCTTTCCCCTTGTGTCGAGAGGCCCTCAAAGTGTGGCAGTGGGCGATCTCATCAAACCATTTTCTAATAGCAATGCACATTCTGGGAAAGTCCAACATGATAGCTGACAAAATGAGCAGGTCCAAACTACTACCTCAAGAGTGGTCTCTCAACTGAACATGGCCAAATTTTTCACCAATGGGGCTGGCCTTGCTGCAATTTCTTTAAATCTCCCCTGAACAATAAGTGCAGCAACTTCTTTGCCCTAATTCCTCCACCGAGGGAACCACTGAGATATGCTGTACTACATGATTGGCCCCCTGTCTTTTATATGTGTGTCCTCCAAGTCCCTTGATCCCCAGATTTCTGCAGAAACTTTTCCAGTTGAAGAGCAGAGTCATCCTCATTGCACCTTACTGGCCTCGATAGATTTGATTACCCTTTATTTGGCCTCATCTAATTTACCAACCTTGGATTCTGGAACTGATTCCAGACGTCCTGTCTCACCTGACATGCATGATTCACCTGGATATCGTAAACCTAAAGCTAACAGCATGGTTTCTCCACTTCCATTAATGGCCATCAGTCCATGCTCTCAACCCCTGTCAGTCATATACTTTTATCTTCTCATAAAGCTTTTACAAGAAAACATTACAGGAGTAAATGGAAGATGTTTGGTTTTGGAAGCTTCAGACACATATTGACCCCTTTTCAGCCCCTGTACAAAGTGTCCTTGAGTTTTTGTCTATAATTTTCAATGAAGAAGCTAGCACCTCAACCTTTAGAGTTCAATTAGCAGCCATCTCTATTTTTTTTATTGCATTTGAGAACTCTGCCCTTGTTTCAACTAAACTTTGTAAGACCTTCTTAAGAGGTACCCTTCTTTTGAGACCTCCTTATAAAGATCCATCTCCCCCATGGGACTTAAATTTGGTACTGCAGGCCTTGATACGTTCGCCCTTTGAACCAGCAGCAAAATGTGATCTTAAGTTCCTGACCTGGAAGACTATCTTCCTGGTGCCCATCACCTCTAGTAAAAAAATTCAGAACTTCAAGCATTGTCTTCTAGACCTCCCTACTTGATTTTTCATAGGGCTAGAGTACAATTACAAATCAATCCTTCTTTCCTTTATAAATTAGTACAAATCAGTCCTTCTTTCCTTTCTAAAGTGGTGTCAGAATCTAATATAAACAAGGCCATTAATTTGCCATTTTTTTTCAAAATTTGCAAACAAAGGTGAATATATGTTGCACTTATTGTTTGTTCACAGACAATTACATTTTTCCTTACATAGAACAAAGGAAATTAGAAAGACATCAATTATTTGTCTTCTTTGCAGATTCTAAATTGGGTAAATCAGTTGCAAAGGTAACTTTCGCCAGATGGCTGATGGATAGTATATCTTTTGTCTAGAGCAAGTTGGGCCTTTCCTTACCAAAACCTTTAAGGCAAACCAAAAAAATAAATACAAAATTGACCAGCATAGCTGTATAGCAAAGTAAAACAATATAATTTATTCAACAGAAATAAGCGATTTCACAAAAGTCTGATGAAGCAGCAGTTTGCTGTGAAAGTGCTTACGTCTGTTGAATAAATTATCATTTTACTTTGCTCTACAGCTGTGTTGGTCGATTTTGTATTTATTTTTTAGTTTATACTTGTTTTGTGTACTTTATCAACCTTTACCGATCGGTAACATGTTTATTTTTTGTGTTCAAAACCTTTAAGAGCCCATTCAAGTAGATCCATGGCAGCTTCTTCAGTGTTTCTGTCTAGGGCTTCCATGGATGACATTTGTGCACCTACAACTTGGGCTAGTCCTCATACCTTTTTTACTCATTGCAAACTGGATCTGGTCTCAAGAGGAAGAGCAGCCTTTGGCTCATCTGTGCTCAGGAATATCCTTCCTTAACATCCACATGTGATTTCGGGTCCTAGTGGCTGAGAAATGAATACAAATTGTCAACATCTGATAAAGAACTTATGTACTCACCATAACATTCCATCTGTGCTGTCCATTTTCGTTCTTCCTCAACTCCCCTTCCTCCTACTTCCAACCTGTTTCACAATTGATTTCTGGAGGAATGAGAACTTATAAGGACACCACTGATCCTTATATTGAGCTCCAGATAATGGCTTCTTCTATCAGGAATATTCTAATAATATTTTTTACTTTATGTCTATCAGCAAATAAGATCTGAGGTATGTTAGGGGTTGGTACATTATGGGTAAGGGAGGAGCTCGAGAGCTTTTTATTGGCCACAAGCAAAAATAACATTCGTGCCAGATCCGAGGGTCGGATCAGAACCCAATGGTTGAGGAAGAATAAAAATGGAGAGCACGTTATGGTAAGTACATAACATCTTTTCATAGATACTTATAAAGGCTATTGATCTATAAGGATGTTAAGCCAAGCCATACATTCTCATGGTAGTTTTTTAACTCTTATATTTTGTGTATGATAAACTCAGAGCCAAGCAGAACAAGGATATATTGGGATAGTCACTTGTTGCCCCTTTCCTCGAGAAATGTGTATGCTGAACTGGGGGTGAATTTATACATTCCCATCCAGTCTTCCAAATTACATTTGAACAGAGTAAGAAAGGTACTTTGGTTTATGTATAATGGGAGATGCTTCCCTAGAAGTGGTATTCTCTGGGATGCATATTTATCCCTTCAACATGTCCTGTTTCTGTTGCATAAGAGATTGAGATCCTTTGGTCAGGTTTTGCATAAGGCAGATAGGGTCTTTTGAGGTTCTGAACATAAGGTCGCCTCAGTGCTCTGTATGGTACCAAGAAGAGGTTCAAAGCATTGAGAAAGTCTGATGTGTTTTTATAATTTAGACCACTGATTTTTTTTTTTAATGATAAAGCATTGTGATCATTCTAATTGCACCAAGTATTTGGGCAGGTACATACCAAAAGGGATATTGTATTCAATGACTGGCCTAATGAGAACCTAGTGCAGTGTAGTAATTATATTTCTGTACCTGGAAGCCATACTGTTAGATATAAGCTGTGCAATGGAAAAAGAACTTCCCTATAATAGTGGGTATGTACTGATCAAAGAACAGTTAGTTGACATAGATTCCTAGATCCCTGACTATGGCATCATATTATGTTTGTATCTGTACTTAATGCTTCTCCTTTCTTTGTGGCCCTGATTATGCTCCCCATATCTTTGTCAATGTCTTACATTACAAACTGATATTATGATCCCTGTATAAACATTTAGATTTTGATGGCAAACAAGAACCATCTGGTTCAACTATTCTGCATATTTCTGTACTGCTTAACCAACAGCTTATTTTTGCTCAACTGTCATAAAAAATATTTTATCTATATGACATGGATAAGTCAACAAGAATAAAGAAGGAGACGCCATTCTAGACTTCTGTCTGACAAATGGCTTGATTGTTCACCATGAGAAGTAATCACAGGATCACATAAGAGAGTGGTCAACATGCAACTCATGTAGACTTACTCCTTGTAAGAAAATGCCATAGGGTAGAATCAGAGATTGCAAAGTCAGCCCCAGTGAAACTGTCAACTCCCAGCATAAATCACTGGTGTTCATAGTCAACTTGCAAGCAGTGGTTAGAGAAGGCTCTCAGGTCAACAGAGACTAGGCTAAAGACCAAGACGTTGGCTGGAGAAAATACCTAGGGCTCTAGTATCTCATGAAGAAGAGGTAATGGGTGGAGTTAAGGAAGAATGACTTAATTATAGTCCTTGTGGGTGTAATGACTTAAGACCTACCTCCATAGTGTATATGAAGAGAGACATCATGAAGCTCTCGGAATATGTGTACCAGGTTGATATGAGCTTAGCCCTGAGCAACATTTTACCTTCTCCAAGGATGATGCCACAATACGAACAGAAAATGACTGACTTTAACAATTGGCTTAGTTTCTGGTGTCATTCTAAAGGGGTGCAATATTTGTCAGTATGGAAGGAGATGGTCAACAGACCACACTGCTTTGCCAGGAATGATCTGCACCTCTACCCTCTAGGCTTTTGAATATTGGCTAAAACAATGTTCTTCCCCCATAGTGCCTTTTTAGGCAATACCAAACTGAAAGTACATCTGACATAGAAAATCAAAACCAAGAAAATCTAAAGGTGTTACTGCTGAATGCTAGGAAACTATATAAGAAACTCTACTCCCTACAATCTCTCCTCACCCTAGAAAATGCTGATGTCCTTGCAGTCACTAAGACATGGCTTAAAGCCATGGAGAGCACACCAGCAGTGCAAGGCTATTATATCTTCCACACATTTAGACCAGCTACTATACAGATGGGTACTAAAGGTGGAGTTATCAAAACTAAGGGTCTATATTATAACATTGAAGTCTTACAACTTCGAATATTATAATATCGAACCCAGTAGAGCGAAACACCAGAAAACCAAACAGTCAGAATAGCAAATTTTTTCCCAGGAAAAAAAATTGCTGTTCCGACAAACATACACACAACACAAGCACACCAACATAAATAATCCACACACACACACTTCACAAAACCCTACACTAAACCATACATACACCACTAGCTATCCACTTATCTTAACCCAGCCCTAACCCTAAGGTGTGTCACTATCGCACACTCACCTTACCAGCTCCCTAACCCTAACTCACCTACCCCACCCTAACCATCACGTCCACACAATCGCACACTTACCTGACCCACGCCCTAACCCTAACTCACCTAACCCGCGACCAATCACACACTCACCTTCGTTCACACACTTACCTTAACCCGGTACATAACCTTCGCTCCACAGTCGAGGAAATAGCGAAGCTGCAGAAATGCCACGAATACTTTCCTAGGAAAGTATTGTATTCTGCAGCTTCGCTTATTTCAACATTTCTATTGTCGATATTATAACATTCGAAGTTGTAAGACTTTGATGTTATAATATAGAGCCCAAAAATAAATATACCTCAAATAGGACAATGCACTTTAGCTTCTCCACGTTCAAATCAACATAGGCAAAATCCTTTGCCACTTCCTTGCAAGCTATAGGTTCCACTCTATGACCCAGGAAACTCATAACATGTATTTAAGCTTGTTGGAAACACTCACCATCCAACCCAAAACCATATTCATGAGCAAATTTAATTACCACTTGTAACTGGAATCATATGTGACACCAAACATGCAGGCACAGAACACAAACTCCCTGAACCAAATTATCAGTACTTTGATTGGGGGTGCACACATACTGGATCTGGTCCTCACTAATATGGGAGAGTGCTGCACAGTCCCTAGTGTCATGTCTTCTCTGGTAAAGTCAGACGACAAAACTGTCTCTTTTGAAGTAAAAATAAAACCCCAGAACTCCAGCTAACCCTGGAATGTTCAGGAACTACTCTGAGACTAACTTCCTACTATTATGTGATAGCCTAGCAAAATGTCATGCCCCCATTATCCCTGAGAATACTGCTGCCTTTGTGAAACTTTCACAGAAACCCTATACAATCATGTTAATAGCTGCATAGAGACAGCTATGCCTATCAGAACAAGTACAGAACTAACTCAAAAAACAAGCCACCCTGGTGGAATCACAACATTAGTAGGCTGTACAACAGAGTGTAGAAAATCATGGCAAAACTTAGGAGATGTAGCACCCAGCAGGATAAAAGCACTGTCATCAAACTAAACAAACAACTCAAAGGACAAATAAAGTCTACCCATGCCAAATCCTGGCCAAGTACAACCACAAGGCTTTCTTTAGCTACATCCACAGCCTCAAAGGCAATACATAATTGTGTGGAGAGTTCATTGTTAATGGAGCCACCTATCCTATCCTGAATCAGAATATTTAGCAAGCCTATTGGCCAATAAATTCAGCTCCAAATTTACCCTTATATCCCCCTCAACCTCCCCTCAGAAAATAGCATTATATATAACTCCCCCTAATATCACTAGGGAACAGGTCCTCAATGCTGTCTCTAAGGCCAAGAATCTGCATCAGTGGGCTCAGACAATACCCAGGGTTCCTTCTAAATAGCATGAAACATTAACTATTAGGCCCTGTGGAATTACTATTTAACTGTAGCCTCCAAACAGGCTCATGAATGGAGCAACAGTCATCCCTCTGCACAAAGGTGAGCCATGTACAGACCCTGGAAAGTACAGACCCATAAGTCTCACTAGTCTCATATGCAAAGCCATTGAGAGAATTATCATGGAAATGATCGATAATGATATGAGAAACCTCCAAACACTGGACCCAACCCAGTTAGTTTTCATCAAGGGCAGAACAGGCCTACTCAGTCCGGTGGACTTCTTTGAGAAGGTCACCAAAATAATGGATGAAGAAAAAACAGTTCACACTGCCTACCCTGACCTGACTAAGGCATTGGACAAAATACCCCACTCTAGCATTGCTAACAAACACAAGAGGTTAGGTTTAAACCCTTATATTACCCAGTGGATAGCCAGCTGGCTCAGAGACAGGACCCAAGAAATGAGAATTGGGGAGTCCACCTCTACAAAGAAGCCATTCACAAAGGAAGTACTTCAGAGATCTGTCCTGGAACTGCTCACTTTTAGAATTTGCTTCTTTGAAGTAAAGGCCAATGTCTGTGGCCTCAGCCTGACTAAATTTGCAGATGATTGTAAATTAGGAACGGTGATAGAATACCCCGCCAATACTAATATTCCCTAGGAAGAGCTGACACAGACAAATGAGTTGTGTCAGAGCCATGGACCAAAACTAAATGCCAAGAAATGCATAATTGTATTCTTCAGGAAGTTATCCATCCCTGGTAACTATCATATTGGCAACACGCCCCTAAGAGTCACCCCAATAGTCAGGACTTGGGGAGACACACAAACACCAATCTAGCCTTTGACTATCACGTGGCTACAGTAGTGAGGAAATCATTCTATGTTGTGCAACTTATAAACAAAAGTATGGCATCTGGGTCCAAAAAGGGACACTCCTCTGTATTCAGCATTCATCAGACCTATCATTGAGTACAGTGCCCCCCTTGGTATGTACCTAACCAGGCACATCCAACAATTGGAATGTCCACAGAGGTTCCTCACTAAAATAATATAAGGGTGTAGGTAACATGTCCTATGCAGACTACCTCAAAGCCCTAGCCATGTATTCTGTCCCCTACAGGCTTTTGAGGGGAGATATATGCCTAGCATACAAGGCAATGTCAGACCCCACCCTGATGGACCTCCTGCATATCCACAAAACAAACAACACTAGAGTTACCCATTCTAATGACTAAAACCTTGCCTGTGAGATAAATAAAGCCTGCTGTTGAGACAGGTATGTATCCCACAGACTACACCTTCTCTGAAACAGGCTCCCCAACAATGTGAAGCAGAGTTCCATCCTAATTGGACAATTGAATGTGGAAGAAAATATTCATCCCAGTTTTGGCACCTGTGTCTCTAATGGACACAGGCAGCTTGTAAATGATTAATCTCCCAGGCCCCTGCTTGTAAATATTTCATCTCCCAAGCCCCTGCTTGCACTTATCAAGGGTACCAGAACTTGTCAGAGATTTGGGATTTATGGCTAAGCTTAAAATGACCCTTGTTGTCATTAGCCTAGTACACACCTATGGACCAATAATGGCAGTGTCTCAAAACAGCATATGTGAAGACTATAGAATGGGTATGTGTCTGAGCCAGGTATGAAAATATGGTACAAAAGAAAAGCTGGCAGTCGAATGCAGAAATCCAGGAAGTTATCAAAAGAAAGAAAGAGTAATGAAAGAAGTGAGAGACAGAAAAGACAGACCAGGCTAAGAAGAAATGCTAGCTTGCTAACAAGGAACATAACAAAGTGCTTGCAGTGGCAAAGAACATGGTGTAAGAAAAACTCAAGCATCTTCTGTAAAGTAATTTAGTGAATGGTATAAGGGATCCAATCAGTTTGCAAGGCAAAGACAGAAAGATAAAAAAGACAGTCATCAGAAATCATTCATAATGATGCCAGCAACAATCTGCTCACCAGTCCAGAGGACATCAAAGGCAGATGAAAGGTGTACTCCTAGTAGGTTCTGAATGAAGAAAACATTGCAGAAGCTATATTTCTCCATACACAGCCTACAGTGAATGGGAAAGAAAAATCCACGTTAGAAGAAGTAAGTACAAAACTAAAGAAAATGAAGTCAGGGAAAACACTGAGCTCAAATGAAGTAATAGCAGAGGCAATTAAGATGCTGAGTGAGTTGAAATTTCAAGAGGGCTATACCAGCATAATTTCAACTCTCCTACTGTGAAAAAAGAAACCGAGAAATAAAAGCTAGTAATTCTGCCAGCATGAGTAAAATTCAGTTACTGGCTAGTAAATACACTATCTGGATGCCAGCAAAGAAGAAATGTAGGGAACCTGAAAGAAAATCAACTAGAAAACATGAACAGAAAGCACTGACTGGGAAGAATCCTGCAGTTGTTCAACAAAAAGCAGTTCAAGCTCCAGCTTTGATACAAGAAATGGATTCCAGTTATTCAGAGAAAAAAAAATAAAATTTACTCAGATGATGTACACTGGGCAGAAGAGAAGCATATGTATCCCAGCAAACAGGGAATGTTGAGTGGCAGGTGTGAGATTCAAGCTATTGTATCCAGTTGTCTTCAAAATATTTTTTTTCCTGGCAGATCAGACATTTTTTGATGCCGAACAGGCTAAGGAGGAAATCCAAAAGTTTATCCAACAAAAATAAGCCATCAAACAGAAGAGGAATCTGCTTCTCTTCTTCTGAAAATAAAGCTCATAAAGAGACTTTGCCAGTGAAACATTTTCCAGTGTTCCAAAGGAAAATGCTTGAAAGACAGAAAAATGGCAGTTGAACAGAAAAATCGGGACTACCTTGGACTTGACCCAGAGTCTGGTGTTGGTAAATGGAGATGAAAATGAAGATGAGCAACACTGAAATTAGTGAATAAATGTCAATTTATAAAGCATCAGTCACATTTGTGAAATATGGCTTTGCAAGAAAAAGTAGTTGAGAAAGACTGGACTTTTGTTGACTTTATTAAACATGTGGTTGGACTAAAAGCATATTCCACATTATGACTAATGTTTAGAAGGATACTAAAAGGAAAAGAGTAACTGTAATTAAAACAATTTTATTCTTATTGTATTGGTATAAGACAGTTCATGATATAAACCGCATGCTATATAGTAAAGCAGATTTGTGCAGTTTGTAGTCAGAGGTATCATAAAGGTGTGGGTGAGGATGATTTTTTTCAGTGATTGGTGTATGTGATAAAGGTATTAAAGTAAACAAGTGCTTTTTTACTTTTACGTTTTAAGAAATATAGACATTACAATGTAAAAAGAAAAAAAATACTGAAAAAAACAAGTTTACGTTAATATGTTGTAATCTTGGGTTGTCATGGTGGGGATGTGGGTGTAAAAGTACACTGATTATATTATATGTAGAGTCAAGAAGTTTTCTGTTATTTTTGAATAAGTGAATGCCTAGATTAATGCCCTTGGTTTAATCTTATAACAAGTGATTTCTGTAAACTAAATCCCATGACAACTGCTAAGCTTTTTTGCATATGCAATGATATTAGCTTTTTTGTTCTTTAGGAAATGTTCAGTGGGTTAAGAAGTTGGCAACCAAAAACAGTTGTACATTCTGTTCTTACCTTTCCATGGAAATGAGCTGTTTGCAGATGAAAACAATTAATCTTGAGAGTTCTGAGCATTGTTTGCCTAGTAAAATTCAAAATTTAAAGGTACAAGGCAAGCAGATCAGTAAAAAATAAAGACTGAAATTATTGAACGTGAATAAGAAATAGCAGCTTCCCTAGCAATCTTAATACATTGATGCATTTAATAAAACAGTGTACAATTTGATTTTATTTAAAGATAGTCAGTGTACTTTTGCTTAAGGCTAAATGTTAATGTTTTCTGAAAGAATACTAGCTGTTTTTCTCACTTGGGAGGGGAACACAGATAGGAAAAGAACAGAGAACAGTCAATGTAAGTGGGACCATAGGCTGTAACATGCACTTTAGCATGGATAACCATCATTTTAGGTTAGGTAATGCCTGTGGGTTGATTTTGTGGCAGCAGGATAGAACAATGGACCCTCAAATTATGGAAAAACCAATGGAGCAGGAAACATCTGATCAGTTGCCATATGAAGATACTTTGGAGCCTTTCATAGGAAACCAGTACATTCAGTTGAAGTTGCACAGCAAGAGAAGGAGCAAGAAACTGTGGCAACTCTAACACAGTCAGTATTTTGGAGTCATAGGAGAGTGAACTCCCATATGAAAGAGCAACAGATAACAGGGTGAAATTGAAGAAAATGTGGCACGGGAAGATGCTCTGGAACTTTCTATAGAATGCCTGCAGGAAGTGGAGAACAAAGAATGTGCCCTCAATTTAGAAGAAAATGATCTAAGAGAAGAGTTGCTTGATTTAATAGAAATTGATAGGCATACTGTATTAAGATCAATGAAATAAATAGACTACAGAAAGTCAATACAACCCAAAAAGTTAGAAGTCTCATAAAACAAATGAACATAGTAATTAGGACTGTCCATAGAGATTCATGTGATATAACAGAAGTAAATAGGACATATTACGGTGCAGCTAAATTAATAACAGATAAAGTCTTGCCCGACAAACACGGGGTAGTAAGGGAAATGAAGGGAAGAAATCGTATGCCATCCTGGAAGTATCGAATAGAGAAAACTATAAAGCTATTAAGACAAGAAGTGTCACTGTTAGAAGAGTATAGAAGAGGGAACAGATCAACAAAAATATTCAGAAAGATAGACATGATAAAAGCCATGTGCAGTATCAGAACAGATCATGATCTATTGCGCACTATTGCAAATAATGAACTAAAAATATCAGCACAGGCAGAAAAACTTAGAAGATATGCAGATAAATATAAAGGAAAAGTACAAAATAAGCAATTTACTGATGACCCAAAAAAGTTTTATAAATTATTGAGAAACAAGGCAAAAGGAATTGAAACACCACCAAAAAAAGAAGACATAGATACATTTTGGAGAAATATCTATGAAGATCCTGTGGAATATAACAAAGATGCTAAATGGATAGAAGAAGTAAAAGAAAGAATAAGAAGTTCAAATGTACAAGATAGGAAATGGTATGAAGTACGGTCAGAGAGATTGAAACAAAGTTAAGAAGAGCTCCTAATTAGAAAACCCCAGGCCCAGATGCAGTACCTAACATCTGGTTAAAATTATTAACATGAAGATTTAGCCATCAGTAAGAACTATTTATATGCACACCCTGACCAGACACCAGCCTGGATGACAATAGGAAAAGCAATACTCCTACTTAGGAGTGAAGCTGCAAGCTATCCTAAAAACTATAGACCAATAACTTGCCTTCCAACAAAGTATAAACTATACACTGGAATTGATGCTGACAGAGTTTATAGTCATTTAGAAAAAAACACAGTCATGGCAACAGAACAAAAGGGTAATACAAGGAAGTCATATGGAGCAAAGCATCATTTGCTGTTAAATAAAATGATAATGGAGAACTGTAAAAAGTGGAAGAATATACGTGTGGCATGGATAGGCTATAAAAAAATCATTTGACAGTATCCCAAATTCATGGATAAAAGAATGCTTAAAAATGTATAAGCTACACTATACACAGATTGATTACATTACAGTGACTATGAAACAGTGAGAAATGATTTTGCAGTTAAGCAATGAAAAAGGACAAATGATTATTCCAGGGATAAAAATTCAAAGGGGATGTTTCGGGGTGACTCTCTGTCACCGCTGGTATTTTGTCTTGCCATTAATCCATTAAGTTGTCTACTTAACAGATCAGGCCATAGCTACAATTTGGCTCCCAGAAAACAACAAAGTGTAAAGACTTCTCATCTTCTTTTTGTCAATGATTTAAAACTGTATAGTTGATCAGATGAGGACCTGAAAGCATAACTGCAAGTGGTCAAAACTTTTTCAGATGATATAAGAATGTCATTTGGTCTTGATACATGTGCAAAATCAACCTTTAAGGCAGGAAAGCTGCAGCACCAAGAAAACATGAGTTTGGGACAAGAGTGTGATATTAAAGTAGTTGAGCAAGAGGGACTCTATAAATATTTGGAAAATGATGAAGGCTCAACAATAAAACATGAACAAATGCAAATAAAACCTAGCAAGGAATATTTTAGAAGACTTAAATTACTACTGAAAACAATGTTGACATTTAGGAACAAAGTCCAAGCTATAAACCAATTTGCTTTTCCTGGCTTAACTTACAGTTTTGGAGTGATTGACTGGCCCCAAAAGGTGTTGAATAGGTTGGACAGGAAAACAAGAAGGATGCTTCAGGCTCATCAAATGATTTATAAAAAGTAGTGCATACCAAGAATATATATTCCCCGTTCTGAAGGAGGTATGAACTGCCTCAAAACTGATTACATGTATAGATCTGCAATCATGGGATTGCATACATATCTACTGACCTCAGAAGACCTAAATGTAGTGAAAGTTTCAAACATGAGGAGAATAAGTCTAAGATGAGTTCCCTGATTAGTTTAGCAGAAGCATATGGGCATCAAGTGGGAATAGAAATCAAACCAGAAGTAGATAAAAATCAGGCAGCACCTGAATATGGCAAAACAAAAAAGAAAGAATATAAGGTGAAGGATCAGATGAGAAGGCAAGAAATGTGGAAAATGCATAAATTATAATTGCAAGTATAGAAAACACTTGGAACAACCTGATGTTGATCAGGATCAAAAGCAAGGATGATTAAGGACAGGTGAATTTAAACTAAAAGACAAAAGATTAATATTGGCATCCCATGATAGTGGACTTAACATACATGTTGGTTTACAAAGTCTATTGAACATGTAGGAGAAACAGACAAATGGAGGTTTTGTAAAACAGAATTGGAAACAGTCACACATCTTGTTGCTGGTTCAGATCTACTCAGGGCAGAAGGACTGTATACTGAAAGGCATAATTGGGCAGCGCAGTGGTGCAGTGGTTAACATTGTTGCCTCACAGCAATGAGTGTGTCCATTCGATTCTCAGCTGGAGTGCCTTCTGTGTGGAGTCTGGATGTCCTCCCTGCATTCGCATTGGTTTCCTCCGGGTGCTCTGGTTTTCTTCAATATTTCAAAGACATGTGACTGGAGCGTTTCTCCCCAGGCCTCTGCTGAAAATAAACTCTGTCCTAGTCGGACTTTCCCTGTCAACAAAACTTTAAATAAATAAAAATAATAATGTGGCAAGACTGTTGCATTGGGGATTGTGCAAACATTATAATATTGAAGTAGCTGAAAAACACTGGAAACATTAGCCACAAAGTATCCTAGAAAATAATGAAGCTTGTATCACATGGGACCACCCACTAACAACAGTTTAAAAAATAGATGTGAGAAAACCAGATATAGTAGTCCATGAAAAAAAGACAAAGGTAGCATTGATTGTTGATATTGCTACACCCAATGACTACACTGTCTTACGTACAGAAAGACACAAAGTCATAAAATACCAGGATTTGTAGGCTGAAATAAGGGCAATGTGGAAGAAAGATACCTAGACAGTTCCAGCAGTAGTAGGAGCAATGGGTCTTGTAAAAAAAAATTTACGATCATACTTAGATATGTTACCAATACATGTAACTGCATATGAATTGCAGAAGGCATCATTACTGGGCACATTGCAAATGCAAAAAGCACTTCTGGCTAACAACAAACATTGCAACAATACTAATTTCATGAAATTTAGTCATACTTTGACTTAGGAATGGGGTCCATTCCCATCATGGTATTAGAAATCCAAAAGACTTGGCGAAATTAAAAAAAGAATATTATATTCCTAAAGTAGCAGATAGTACTCTAAGAACTAAGCCAAAATAAGAATGGAGAAAGGAGATTTTGCTGATAGGCATGACTGCAAGTAGGGTTACAGAAAACAGGAAAGGGGGGGGCTGAAATTTACTGGAGAAAACAGGCAAAGAAACTAAGGTATTGGGAGCAAATAACTAGAACGAGAAAGGTAATAGAATGGGATGAGGCCAAGAAGACAGTTGGACTGCAGGCTAGAGATTGACTTCCCTACCGGGGATTGATATCAGACTATAGGCAAAGAGAAAGGAATGGGGAATTCTAAGTGAAAAACCTGTTCTGGTAGAGTTTTTAGTCAAACAGAAGCTACTGTTAAAAAAGGTATAATTTGTAGGGCATATAAAATATTGCATGATAACTATGATAATCAATCAGAGGTTAGAAAAGATTGGGAAGAGATATTGGATAAGCAATTTACAGGGGAACAATGGGAGCACCAAAATATTCAAGAAAGTCTAGAAGGTATAAGATTTTTGCTTGGAAGTGTTTGGCTATGTATTTTTGTATCCCAAGCAGACTCCAATGAAATTTTCCTTAGGTAGATTGTAAATGTTGGAGGTGTGATGAGGAAGAAAGAGGCAAGTGGAAACATGTTCTGGAAGTGCAATAAGTTTGCAAAATTTAAAAATTCCCATACAGAGTACTCTGTCAGAAATATTGGGTGAAGAAATGGGTGTTGCCAAAAAACTGATACTTCTGAGCTGGGACACAGGATCTGAATTGCCTAGACATAGTAAGGCCCCTTTAGGTTTAATTCTGATGACTGCCAAACAAGCAATTATTAGAAAATGAAAATCAAAGTCTAAACCAACTGCATTTGAAGTGTTGAATATTGCAACAGAGATAAAAGAACTAGAAGTAGAAAGTTGTGAAAAGGGAAGGAGCAAATTATATAGAAATTAATGGAAACTGTGGGAACAATATAATGCAGAATAATGTACTGGAGGGGGAGTGAGGTTTAAGGAAAGGCAGGAATTGAGCAATTGTTATAATGTTAGACTGATCATAGTTATAAAAAAGAATATATGTGATGTCTAATGTATGGAACGGAAAACATGTTGATATGGTTTGTTTTCTTTTACGTTAATATGTGTGGAACAGTGGGCTCCCTCACACACACAGTCTCTTCAGCTTTCATACATGCATTCTCTCTCTCTCTCTTTCTCTCTGATCTCTCACAGTCACTTCTGCTTTCATACATGCACTCACTCACTCGCTTACTCACCCACACAGTCACTTCAGCTTTCATGCATGCATTCACTCACTCACTCACTCACTCACTCACTCACTCACTCACTCACTCACTCACTCACTCACTCACTCACTGACTCAATCACTCACTCACCCACCCACCCACACAGTCACTTTAGCTTTCATACCTGCATTCACTCACTCACTCTTTCTCCAATCTCTCATACACAGAGTGCCATTGAAAATCACTCCACGTGCCACAGGTTGCCAACCCCTGTCTTAAGTAATAATTTAATAAAGGTGTTGAAAGTAAAAAAAAAGTTGTTGGGTGATTTAATAGGGAATGGCTTTTGAGGGTAATCATCACAGCATAGCAAGAAAGGCATATCTCAGATAATGGAGAAAAAAAATTCTAATGCCAGTGTACAAGAACAAAGAGTACATTTACAACTGTGGGCAGTACATAGATATCAATCTTCTGTCACACAGCATAAAAGTGCTGGATAGGCTAATTGATAAATGAACACACTGAATAATAGAAAGTGAGAAGAGAAATGAGCAGTTTTCATTCAGATTAGGATGTGACACAACTAACCCAATATTTGCAGTGAGACAGTAGAGGAGAAGCTGGACATGAGGCAAGAATCTAGCTGGCCATTCCTAGAATTGAAGAAACCATATGATAAGGTTTCAGGAAAGCTGATTTGGGCAGTCCTGTGATGGTTCGAAGTTCCAAACATATTGGTAGAATTCGTGCAGGCTATGTGCAAGGACCCAATGGCACAACTACTAAAAGTGTTCAAACTCTCAGAGGGATTCCCAGTGGGAGTGGGTGTGAATTACAGTTCAGCTCTGAGCCCACTACTGTGCATTTTGGTGATGGACAGGTCAAAGAAAACACATCATATAAGCTGCTCTGTGCAAATGATATGACTCTACAAGCAGACTCTAAACAGGAACTTCAACAAATGACAGAAGATTGGAATGTGAAGCAGAAGTCACATGGGATGAAACTGAGCACAGACAAGAAGCTTGTCATGGAAGCAAATTTGGAAATTAGAAGAAGCTGAAAATTGAGGAATAAGGGAAAATAGTGGAAGAAGATAACAGGTCCAGGTTTGTGGAAGAGGTGATTGAGGAGAAGGGAAGTCTGAATGAGGAGGTGTAGGCCTAAAATAAGAGGTGCCGTAGCCAAATGCCACAGAGTGGCAGGAGTAGTGTGTATGATAGAAGAATGCCAAGAAACTGAAAAGTAAGGTGTACAAAATAGTGGTACAACAAATGCTTATGCATGACTCAGAAACCTGGAAAGTGAAAGCAGAGAAGTTGAGGTAGCCTGAGGTGATTGAGATGAAGTGCATGAGATGGGTGGGAAGAAGGGTCCAGGCAGGGAGGAGGAAGGAGTGACGGGGCATGGTCCTCTTGCCTCTCCTAATGTGGGCAGAGGTTAGTCTGCATCTAGAGGCAGATAGGACAGTAAAATCTCCCTGGCCTTGCTATGAAGGCCAGAACAGGACTGCTTGGAAAATACATTTATTGTGGAAGTGAGGGGACATTACCTATGGACAGCCCATTGCACTCTCCTCATTGCACCTCAATGGTTGTGCATATGCTTGATCCAGTGAGAAAAAAGAAATGCATTGAAAAACCCTTGATGGCTGCCTTGATGAGGACCTCTGTCTTACAAGTAAAGGCTCCTTTACAGGTGCTATCTATACTGGTGATTGATTGTGCAAGGCTAGCTAAAGAGTGTGTAAAGTGGGTAGATTTTCAGGAATCACAGGCACCTGCCATATTGTTTTCTTCTGCCTACTATGTCCTTTAAACTGCCCCTCTTAGTTTACAATAAAGAAACTAGATCCTATTCTCTATTCTTTAAAGAAAGAGTCAGGAAACAGAAGTCTCTGACTGAGGAGAATAGGACTATTATGTCTGCAATATACTGTCCTATATTTTATCCATTGATGATAAGGATGTTTACTCACATTTATCAGGTTTATCTCCAGAGTACTTTACTTTTAATGAGGCTGTGAAGCTGCTTACAAATGTTGTAGCTGAGGGATAAGAAAGAAGTAACTATGAATGTATTAGAACTGATTAACCACAATTCTAGATAAATCATGTTTTTCTTCTTCAACTACAATTTATTATTAAAATGATACAGTGAAAGGCCTTCACAACATGCAGACACACATGGTGCAGCACCCAGAAAGCCAAATAAATTGTATGTCTCTCTTAATGAACAATAGTGCAATTACCATTGTACAGGATGACAGGTCCAACAAAGAGAACTATTTCATTAAGTATTATGTGATCAGAGAGAAGCATTGGTTTTGGACAAGTAAGGCAAAAGTACTAATTTTTTTTGTCGTGGCATTAAGAGTCCTTAAATACAGTTCCCATGTTAATTCTTATTAGAATGCAGTCTAAGACTAGATGCAAAAAGCAATCAAACAGCTAACAGAAGGAGACATAAAAGAAAACTTCAACTAGCTAAACATAGCAAGAAATGCAGTTGTTGGAAACATGGCAAAATGCAGTTTAATTTCACATCATGTCCTGTCATTTCTTTGACATTTAGCTTCCTGCCTGGATAGATTAGCTTTTTGTTTCTATCCACTTCAGTGCACTGCATTTGGTTTGTTCAAGTTTACAACCATTCCAAGTCCACAAAGTATTATTCAAAAGCCACAAAGTTGCCTTTCACTGGCCTGTCATCAGACATAAAATTTATTACAAATTAAGAAGTGATACCAAATGTGGAGTGTGAACTTCTGGAGCTATGGTTAAAGATGATTACACGTGTTCAACAAATTAAGTATGTATGAGGCAGTGCAGTAGCAGAAAAAATAGCAGTAACTATTGTATTCTCACTGTACTG
The DNA here is from genome assembly GCF_019279795.1 of Protopterus annectens. Taxonomy (NCBI): domain Eukaryota; kingdom Metazoa; phylum Chordata; order Ceratodontiformes; family Protopteridae; genus Protopterus; species Protopterus annectens. The sequence continues at coordinate 307,794,673 of NC_056731.1, forward strand.
CACAATCTTATAGTGAGTTTTTCTGGAAAGGGAGGGACAGTCCATTTTCATAGTGAAATAGAAAAAAAAGAGTTTGTTGAATTTTATATTTAAAAACATCTAACATCTCTCTGAGGTGCAATAGTAGAACAACTACATGAGCATGTTTTTTTTTTTCATTAAGGCAGCCAAAATTATGAGCATGCAATGTATAAAGCTATGCATATTCAGTGTAAAATATAAGTGCATTTTAAGACATCTTTTCATTAAGTAATAGTAGTAGGGTTTTCACACATGATGTGGAAAGTGATTTTGCAAAGAGATATACATCTTGTTGTAGACAGCTATGGCTACAAAAAAATGTAAAAAAAAAATACACTCCTCAAAATGATATTTCTAGTTCATAGGTACTAAGTATAGGCCGGCCATGGTGGTGCAGCGGTTAGCATTGCTACCTCACAGCAAGAGGTTCTCCGGTTCGATCCTCAGCTGGGGTACCCTCTGTGCGGAGTCTGCATGTCCTCCCTGTGATCACGTGGGTTTCCTCCGGGTGCTCCGGTTTCCTCCCACATCCCAAAGACATGCTGTACGTGGATTGGACACTTTAAATTGGACCTGGGCATGAGTATGTGTGTGCGTGTCCCTTTCGTGGAAGTTTGGGCATTGGGCTGGCAACTTGACACCGTAAAACTCCGCTGCCAATCATGAGCAGACAGGTGACCCGTTGTGGCGACCCCTAACTGGGAAAAGCCAAAAGAAAAAGAAGAAGGTACTAGGTATACAGTCCAAGAGACTATTAAGAAGCCCAGCCCAATTCCCAATTGCCTCAGAGCACTGTGTGGTTAAATTACTTCTTCAGAGTCAACCAACAGGGAATTGTAGATTGAGGGGATTAAGGCATGGTTTATGTGAATCAGCTTGATAACATCTCATACTCTTAATCCTCTGCAATAATTCACAGATAAAACCATATCTTACCAAATGTAGGAAGCAAAAACATGGGAGAAACATTCCTGTTACCTATATTTGGCTTTTTCTTTTCACTGATGTAGTCCAGTGTGTCTTGCAAATAAATATAATTATCTAGTCTATTGCATAATCAATCTTAACAGACTTAGTAATCAAATATTTTTTCAGAAAATCATATCTCTTTCCAGTGTCTTATAAGGCATAAGGAGTATAACCCATTCATACAAGTTACGTTAATTCATGTTAATTCTGAAAGCAAACTAAAGAGCAAAGCAATGTTCCCACAGTAAATTGCAAATCATCTAAGTTTCAGTTATTATTATTTACTCATAAGCTTTCAGAATATTGTTCATCCAAAATCTATTAATGCCATGCTAAAACAGTGGCAGCAAAGTTTTAATGTGGAATATGATGAAATGTTCAGTGCATAGCTTCACTGATCAGTATAGTTACTATACACCTAGTTAGGAATGATTATGAGAAAAATATTGTCTACCATGCATAAACCTTGTACAATAAAACATACCGAGTGCACTGAAGGATTACTGCTGACGGCTGATGGCTTGCAAAATACCGTGGAACTACAGAAATACATTGCAATAAACTACAATAAACTAACTGAAATGTAATCTCTAAGCCAGGCTATGAATTTAAATTAATGATCCAAGAAAGAAAGCTTGCTTTTCACTATTATGAGTTCTGCTGTGTCCTGTATCTGGCATTTGGAATGATTTTCTGACTCATGTTATCCACAGGTATAATAGTCTTACATGCATATATTTGCAGGTAGTTGCTTTTTGTAAATTGTATATATTACTAAGTTTCACTTATCCAGTCTACAATAATCATGGCAGCTAGTTAATAAAAGTTCAAACAGCTAAGTAACCCTAGAGGTTTACTGTTCCACAAAATGAACTTCAGAAACATATGCAACAGTGTACCATATATACATGGAGACATTGATACTCTCCTCAGATATATATTATCCACTACAGAAACTTGGCTAAAACTGGATATTAAAGATAAAGAAATTCTCGCACCAGGCTACAACATACTAAGAATGGATAGAAAAAAAAGGCTATCGTGGTAGCTATTTTTTATAAAAATACCCTTAAAGTTATTCCCCCATCTCAACTGTCCATTCCCCAATTTAACAACACAGAAATACTTATCTCTCGGATAAAGCTAAGCAGTAAAAAAAGCCTTTACATAACAGCCCAAAACATATCCAGCCCAGGTAACAATATTAACACTGCCAGAGAAATCCTATGTCCACCAGCATCAACCATGAAACAATCATACTGGGAAACTTCAACACTGACTGGCAACTGACATGCTAAGATAAGTCCACCTACCCAATAATCATATATAATTTCACTCAACTCATCAGTACCCTATCTAGACTTAACAAAAATACCAATAGAGATTCTACGTAAAATTGGATTCTCATCATCTCATCTTTAAAAAAATAGCCACCAGTGGATGTCTACCAGAAATCGTCAGTAACCATTTTCCCATGTTTGTTATAAGGCAGCAAAAACAACACCCACAGAAAACCATAATATAAGCTAGCATGCAATCTCAGCAAACTCCAGATATAAAATTTTGTTTCCAACCTTCACTTACATAACTAGGATATTCTAAAAAATTGCCTCTAGAGGAAGCAGACTCAGATTTTAACAAAATATTTCTAAATAAGCTGAATGAGCTGGCTGTCATCAAATCAAAATGATAAAATTTAACCCAGCACCTTGATTAACAAAATAAACCAAACAGCTTATGCACATCGGGGGCAAAGCTTGAAAATAGTGGTTACAAAACAAATCTCAAAGCAACTGGCAAAATTTCAGACATCGCAGAAGCTGTACCAAATCCCATACTAAACAGACAACGGAAAAAAGGTGTAGAGAAACACCAACACAGCCTAAAGTTCTTCTAGGCTTCACTGAAAACTCATCTCTACCCTAGTCAAATAATCACACCAACACCATAAAGAAATAATAACAAAGATAACAATGCCACTCAGTTCGGCAACCAATTCTTCCGAACAGTTTTCACTCTTGTCAAAGATAATCACTCCTCTGTTTCCCCATCATCTACTCAGATAAATGTCATCATAACATCCTTCTCCTTAAAACCATCCTTAAGTCAACAATCAAAAAAAAAACCTCTTCAAAATCTAAAACCCACAGGTCTAGCTGCAGACAACAGTTCAGGTGAATGCATCAAAATGGCTGTTAAATTGCAACTCAGCTTTCCTTTTAGTTCCTATAAGCATCCCCCAAGGCTTGTTTCTTCGGCCCCATGTATTTAATATAGTTACAAATAAGCTCCATTCAGCTAACAAACAAGCTACCATCATGCACTAGGTCAATGACTCCACCCTCCTTAGCACTGCAACAAGTCTTAAATCTCTCAAGCATACTTTTCCCCTGTTGAATCCAGGCTATCCAATGCAAGCCTGCTCTTAAATTCTAAATAAAGAAAACCGTTATTCCTACCCAAACAATTTTCTGCCCTCTGAACATCACATCAGCAAATAACACTTTCATAGAAAAGGTAACCCACACAAACCTACTTGGTGTAACTATAAATGAAAATCTGAAATTTAATCAACAAAAACTAAATGATAACTCCAGCCAAGCTAAAACTTCTACTGAGTGATCTCTCAAACCTCTGGTATCAGAGGCACATGGGATATGTGCAAATGACCCTTATGAACAGCAGGTGTTTCAGATATATGGCGATTCTAAATGCCCATGACTTATTATATTTTAAGTTGTTTCAATGGACAATTTCAGGCCAGTAAAGCCAAACTCCACTAGATATGGATATGCATATTTCGGCCTTGTTATGACCTCATCAGCTCAGCACAGGCAGAGTGTTTAATAATATAAATAATATAAAATAATAAGTCATGGGCATTCAGAATTGCCATATAGCTGAAACACCTGATGTTCATAATGGTCATTTGCATATATCCCATGTGCCTCTGATACCAGATACCTGATACTATTCAGTGGAAGTTCTAGTTTGGCTGGAGTTTTCATTTACTTTTTACTGGTTGTTTTTTCTGTGTGATTTTCTCACTCTTTGTTGTAAATTTAATCAGCACATACAGCACATCATAACAAAACAAAATCATGAGACTTCTCTACCAGTCAAACCTATACATAGCTGATACAACAAGAAAAAATATTGCCCAGTCTTAACTCCTTTCCACACTCCTGTATGCATCAGCCATATTTACATACATGCAAACTGCACAACAAAGTTGAAGGCATACTATAACAAAGTAGCAAAATTCACTACAAGCTTCTCATATATATTTACTCCCAGGCCTTAGCTAAAAATGGGCCTTTGTGCCCAACCAGACTTCCCAAACTGCAAGTATAAAATAAAATTATATATATATATGTTGTTGTGTCTTTTATTGTGTCTTTCGGCTTAGGGGTCGCCACAGCGGAACTCCGGTCCGCTAATGCGTGGTAGTGGATTTTTATGTGCCGAGTTACCAGCCCTGACGCACAACCTTCAACGAAGGCATTCACACATGCCTCCACACAGAAGACGCTCTAGCTGAGAATCGAACGCGACAACGTCTTGCTGTGAGGCGACAACGCTACCACAGCACCACTACCGCGGGTAAAATTTTATATATATATATATATATATATATATATATATATATATATATATGTGTGTGTGTGTGTGTGTGTGTGTGTGTATATATATATATATATATATATATATATATATATATATATATATATATATGTATATGGTTCCCCTTCACAAGATCAAATATATGAATACTCGAAACTCATAAGCCCGAGCCCAAAATCTCGAGTATTCATATACTCGAAATTGTGAAGGGGCACAAAAGGAAAGTAAAAAACACTTTTTCTAATGTTTTTGCAGCCCCCCTGCACCCCCACACCCCCCTACTTAAATATACCAACTTCGAGATCGCACTACAGCAAAGAAGATAGAAATGTACCATTATGCGCTATATGCATAAGTGCACAACGGGACACTTTCCATTCCTCCGCTAAAGTGCGGTCATAAAACCTGCACATTAAGGATGGAACAGTACAGTGGGATCCAGCCCCCTACAAAAAGGTAAGTAAAACCATTAATCTAATTTTTTACACTTCCCATTCACAATTTCGAGTTACTGAACCTCGAGATTTGAACTCGATCTTATGAGTTTCGAGCTGTCAGTAATTTGATCTTGTGAAGGGGAACCATATATATATATATATATATATATATATATATATATATATATATATATGTGTGTGTGTGTGTGTGTGTGTGTGTGTGTATATATATATATATATATATATATATATATATATATATATATATATATATGTGTGTGTGTGTGTGTGTGTGTGTAGTTATATGGGTCTGATTTTAATTAATTGAAAACCCTCTTACTCGAATCACTAAATGTCGAGATGACATTGCCAACACCTCTATTCAACGAACATTCGGATCACTGAACAGGAACTCTGGGGAATGAACCACTTGTTCATCTCCACAAAAAACAAAAACCAAAGCAAATCAAACCGTCTAAATATATCAATTCTGAGATCGCACTACAGTGGGGAAAGGGGCAAAGTTCACTATGGTGGCCAAGTGGTTTGTTTCCCGTAGTTCCTGTTTGGTGATCTGAGGATTCATTCAACAGAGGTTTTGGCAATGTCGTCTCAACATTTAGTGGTTCGGGTAAGTGGATTTTCGATTATATCAAGTAGACCCATAGATATATATATATAGGTCTACTTCATAACATTGAAATTTCATAACATTGAATTTCATAACATTGAGATTATAACATTGAAAATTCTAAACACTGAAAGCCCAAAACATTGAAAACTCAGAACATTGAAAGTGTGCTTCATAACATTGAAAACTATATTGCACAAGTAAATAAGATCTCCTTCACCTACAACAACACCTAACTAACAAACACACTTTCTACTACATTTCTGCAGGAGAGCAAGCCCCCCTGCACCACCCATGTGGGGGGCTCTACCCCCACTCCCCCATAAATTAACTATACCAACTCCAAGATCGCACTACAGTGGAAAAAAGTTAATTTCCTAACCTCACTACAGTTAACTTTAGTTAACTGAAATTAACTTTTTTCCACTATAACACGATCTTGGAGTTAGTATATTTAATTTTTGGGGGGTGTGGTGGCTCCCCCCCTGCAGAAACATAGAAGAAAGTGTGTCTGTTAGTAAGGTGTTGCTATAGGTGGAGAGGATGTTATTTACATATGCATTCTAGTTTTCAATGTTCTGAGTTTTCATTGTTTTGGGTTTTCAGTGTTTTGGGATTTAGATGTTTTGGTCTCAATATTATGAAATGTCAGTGTTATGAAGTAGACCTATATATATATATATATATATATATATATATATATATATATAAAATGTGTGTGTGTGTGTGTGCGTGTGTGTATATGTATGTATGTATATATATATATATATATATATATAGGAGCACTACAGAATCCTGAAAGCCCAACATCCCGAGACCAAAATCCTGAAAGTTCAAAATACTGAAAACTCACAATACTGAAAACATACAGGATACCAACACTTATTATATTCCAGCACAAGTACATGCAGAAACAAATAAAACACAAACTATATTACTGTTCTCCAAGTATAAGCAGGGGCAAGCCCCCATGCACCCCCATGTGGAGGGTTGCGCCCCCCCATACCCCATGCTACTTAAATATATCAACTCCAAGAGTGCACTTCACTAAGTTGAAGGGTAATATGTTTCTGTATGTACTTGTGCTGGAATATATTAAGTGTTGGTATCCTGTTTGTTTTCAGGATTCTAAGTTTTCTGTATTTTGAGTTTTCAGTATTTTGAACTTTCAGGATTTTGGTCTCAGGATTTTGGTCTTCAGAAGTTTGGGCTTTCATGATTCTGTAGCGCTCCCATATATGGATATATATGTGTGTGTGTGTGTGTGTGTGTGTGTGTGTGTGTGTGTGTGTGTGTGTGTGTGTGTGTGTGTGTGTGTGTGTGTGTATAGACCTAATCTACACCCAGCTAATCAAATAATTAAAAGCCCATAATGTTATATACAACTCCAATAACTGTCCCTCCCAAAAAAAAAAAAAAAAACATCCTTATGGCAGAGTTCGCAATGTAGAATTACTGACTGGTGAAAAACTTCTTCTGGCCACCACAAAGTCAAATGATGCTGCAGGAGGTTCTCTGTATTCCATTTATGTCATCAAACTTTGGAACAAGTTACTACTTCCACTAAAACAAACAGATAAATTAAAAGACTTAAAATGCAAATTAACTCATTCCATCTAGAACAGCTCTTCAGACTGTGCACCTTTAACTCCCAGTGGTTGTGGATTGAGCCTTTAAAAAACTAAGTTGTCACCTTACAGTTCAAACAAATATTCATATCTTTGGAACCATAAATGTTAAAGGAAAATTGTGAATAACAAACAGTTCAAGCGAAATTAATTTTTACATTAGTAGCATTCATTCAGTTTGATGCTTTAAACTGGATTTTAATAAGCCAAAATAAAGGCAATGAATATCAGTTTTGTAATGTTGTATAAACAGATTATGATATCTCAGTAACCATTCAAACAAGACACATACAGCTGTGAGCTTTCAAATGATGTTATGCAGTTCTGTCTGTGTTACCTGAATGTTGAGATATTTAGAGAAATATGAAAATTATTACAAGATGAATAAACAGTGTACAAATAATATTCAATATCTCTTTAGCTGCATTAGACAGAGGTCAAATAGCAATACAGTTCTGTTTGCCATCTTGCTGCCAGAGTGTTCTGCAGCTGTCCTGCAATTGGTCATTTACTTTCAGCAAAAGCATGCAAGTGCATACTGACTTGTTTTTTGTCTGCTCCCTGGCTGACTTTTTCAGACCAATTTTAGTCTGATACTCTTTTTTTAATTTAACTGTGGTTTAACTGAATGTTCATCTTTGCACTGTTTTTGTGTTTGCATTTTATGTCATTATGGCTGTATTTTATATTATTATATTGTTATTCTTATTTTTTTGAACCCCAATGCATGTAAAATATTAAAATAAAGCTAAACGTGAACTTTAAACATTGCCTTAGTGTTTGTGCAGTTGTTTAAACAGATAGATAGATAGATAGATAGATAGATAGATAGATAGATAGATAGATAGATAGATGTAAACTCTAAGCATTACAGTATTATGAATATGCCTGACAATTTCTGCACATTCAAATTCAGTGTGTCTTTTGAGATGATGGTAATAATATATTGTTCTAGTCACAGTGCTGCATTTAAAGCCTTTACTTTCTGCAGTGCATACTATTAACTTTAAACCCATTGTGCCTGCAAGATGCTTACAGTGTGCACTTGTAATTTTAGCTTGTCTTCAGCAATGTCTTTAAGATCTATATAGCTATCATAATTTCATTTAGGCTCCAGTTCTTCAGTTTTCATCTAATTATGGGCAGAAGCAGACACAGAAAAATAAACTGACTTACTCATGTTTTAAGATTTTTTACTTTTTTCATAAAAAAAATGTACTGTCTTAAAAAGAAGCCCTTTTAAGCTAGCAAACCTTTTTTTGTTTCACTGTCTCTTGACTATATATACTTTTAAACAACAGAGCAATTTTTTACTTTTGCTGTTAAAAGCTGATCTGATGTTGTCAGCCTTCACTCAGTCCTTGACAGTGGGCTCGGTTCCGAGCCTCGGAACCAACTCAGTGGTTTATTTCAGCTTGCACCTTCCAAACTCCCGAGCCAGGCACCACCCATAATGCTCCTCTCAAAATTACCTCAGATCTTCTTTGCTGCTTCATGTGTCAGACGCGTTTATCCTTCTCTCGAGCCTTGACTTTCTAAGTTTTATCTTTATTAAAAACTCTTAATCCTGTATATTTCTATTCAACTTGTTTCTTCCACTTTATTACTGTTTACCTGCTCCTCTTATTTAGCTTTTGTGTGTGTGTCTTATTCCTGTTCTCCCTTCTACCATTGGTAGTCTCTTTAAGTGTCATTGCTGGTACATGTCTTACCTTTTTAGGTATTCCTTAATTGCCATTGTTGGTATTTCTTTCTTTTATATCTCCTCTTAGTTGTTTAAAATAATCTTAGCTATCCATCTTACTTAACTGCGTGAGTGTGTGAGAATTTTTCTTTTATGGCTGAAAAACAGGTTTCGCCTGTCAAATCTTCTAAAAGCACCTCTGGATTTAAAAGGTGTCAGAAGTGCCAGGGCAAAGTGCTCACTTCTGATGGGCATACCTTATGCATTTATTGTTTGGGTAAAGTCCATCTACAGGAGAATTGTTTAGTCTGTCATAGGTTCTTCACCCACACTCTTACTGAGCGTAAGAACAAACTAATTTTAATGGGACATCTCAAATCTGATTTTGAAGAGGCCATTTCTGGGTCTAGGACTGAAGCTACCACATCTTCATCCTCCCCTTCTTCCACTAGTAAGAAAAGACTTTCTTCGCTTCCAGGTACCTCGGAACCATCCAAGAAGGTCTCTAGACTGACCTCGGTGCTGAAGAGTTCTTTGGCACTGGAAGGATTATTTGACTTGGCACCTACAACTTTATCGGAGCTGACAGTGACTTATTCGATACCCACAGAATCCTCGATACCAAAACAGTCTAAGCTGCCTTTGCTTTCAAGGACAAAATATTCACCAGCTTTTGACCCATTTAAACACATGCCACCAAGCCCCTTCCTCAAAGTCAGACCCCCTAAGTCTCCTTCAACTGCCTCGATTCGATCTACTAAGAGTCTCTCAAAAGCTGATATTTTGAGACTGGTGGATCAGCTTCTGATGGCAAAGGGATTGTCCTTGGTTCCTAGCCACTCTGGCATCGGAACCAGCCAATCTATGACACCTCCCATTCCTCCTCCTCCAACTCCTGTTGAGTCTTTGGAGCCCTCAGTTCCAGTACTCTTGGCATTGACTGTCTCAGTTCCAGTAGCATTCTCTTCTCCGGTTCTGTGAGCTGTCTTGAGCTCCTCCGAATTTTCAGCACGGGAGAGTTCCCAGGGTCGATGCTCTCTGGTCGGGTCCCAGGTGCATGGATCAGTTTCCTTGGCTTCGGATCCATCCATGTCCCTCAGTGCTTTGACCTTTCTAGCATCAACCCAGGCTTCGGTTTCCAAGGTCACCTCCTCGGTGTGGGGTGTGACCCCTGTTCCGGGCTCCCATCCTTCTATGGGGGGGAACCATCCTTCTGAATCATGGAGAAGGCTTTGTCCATTGGGGACTCACAGTCTTTGCCGTCCCTGTCGGGACAACTGTCTACATCCCCTCAACCTGAGCTGCCATCCATCTCATTCCCGTGACAGAGGACACAAAAGTCCCAGGATAGACCCACTTTGGTGGTTTCCTCTTTGAACACTTCCCCGGATCATCCCCAGAGGAAGTTCCTCCAAAGAAAATGTGCAAGAGGAAGCACTTAGACTCCCTGGAGCAGTCTTTCACTGAAGATACTGATTTTGATGAAGGGGAGGGTTCCCCCAGGTCACCCCCTGATGATATTTCCTTCCAGAACATCCTAGAAATCCTGAAACAGAGGGGTGGCTGGTTCTCCATTCAACCTTGCTTGGAGGAGTTGGTATACCTGCAGGCTCTTCATTCCTAGCCGTCTACTTCTTGGATCTCTCCACCTGCTGACAATCTCATTAAATTTATCACTCAGTGGGCATGGAAGATGCCCAACACCTTTGAGCTAATCCCCAAGAGGCCTGATCACATTTTATCAGCCCGTAAGGATGAACTACACTGGTCCAAAGGAATACCTGTTGACACCATGGTGATAGCGGCAGCTACAAAAAGGGAACTTGCTGAGGAAAGTCTGACTATCCATCCTTCTAACAAGGAGTCTAGGACCTTGAATATATTTGGGAAGCATGTTTATGCTTCATTGACCTTCAATCTCAAGATCTTGAATTATATGGTGCACTTTATGAGACTACAGAATGATCTCTCGGATACCCTCTCAGGAGCAGTGACTGAAGAGGTACGCCACAAAGTTACCTCTCAGCTTGCAACCCTTGATGCAATTTCTAATTCATCCATGAGGCTGATTGCTCACACAGCTGAAGGGACGTCTAGAGCAATGGGTTCAGGCATAACCATTAGAAGGCACTCCTGGATGCTGTTGTGTGACTTTGGGGAGCCATTTAAAGTGTTATCCATCAATATTCTGTTTGACGGATCTACCCTTTTTGGTCCAAAGGTTAAAGACATTTTAGCCACATGTGGAAAGGATAGCAAGACTCATTCTGCCATGTGTACATTTCTCCATTCCTCAGAAGCCTTACTTTAGGAATCAGAGAAGTGGGAGACTTTGGTTTATAAAATCCAAAGGGCCTTTCCAGGATTCACACTGCAAAGACTTTCTCCAGGGCAGAGGGGAAAGTAATGTAAGACACCAACCCAGAGGCAGAAATGGACCACAAAACCAGGGGTCCAGGAAATCTTTCTCTGGTACTTCCTACCAGCACCCTTGAACAGGGACCCAGGCAATTGGGGGACAACTTTCTCTTCACCAATCTGCCTGGTAAATATTAACTATGGACAAATGGTTGCAGGGAATAATATCCAGAGGTTATAAAGTTCTGCTATCATTTCTCCCAACATCCCAGAAAAAACTCCCGGATTTACCATCCTGCCACAGGGAAGCAGCAGTCTTAGAAATTCAAAGACTGCTAAACAAAAGAGTCATCCAAATATTCCCACCAGACCAAACAGGATCCGGGTTTTATTCAAGGCTCTATTTAGTGCCCAAAAAAACAGGGGACTGGAGACCTATCTTAGATCTCAGCCAGTTCAACAAGGCAGTTCAACAAACCAAATTCCAGATGGTCTTGGTACAGTCAGTGCTTCCATTCTTGGAAAAAGGCAATTGGATGTGTTCTGTAGACTTCCAAGACATTTATTACCATATAAAAATGGACAAGATCTCCAGGAGGTATCTGCGCTTCTTGCTGTGAGACAGTCATTTCCAGTTCAAAGCACTGTCCTTTGGACTCACCACAGCCCCCAGGGTGTTCACCAAATGTATTGCTGTGGTGGAAGCTCATCTCAGGCTGCAAGGATTTTGAGTTTTTCCTTACCTCAGTGACTGGCTCCTTACCACTACCACCAGACATCTGTTAGAATCACTCTACACCTCTGCATATCTCTAGCCATAACAATAAAGTTCGAAAAGTCAAGCTTAAAACCCTCTCGGCAACTAGAATTCATCAGAGCTTGTTTAGACACTGCTCCAGGAATTGCTTCACTCCCTCCATAAAGACTACAATGCATCAGATCCAAAGTTGGATGAATTTTATGAAACAAGAGGGTTCCAGCAAGGCTAGTCCTACAGACATTAGGCTCCATGTCAGCGTCAAACACTCTTGTTCCCCCTGGCAAAATATCCACATGCGAATCTTGCAATGGTTACTTGCTTCCCAATGGTCTTTGATGCGCCTACCAATGCCTCATTTGATCTTGATTACCAGTCACTGCAAACAGGATCTCATGTTGTCTCTCCAATCTGATCAGATTCTCTTGGGTCAGCCATTCAATCTTCCCCAGTCCCGAGCCATAGTGACCATGGGTGCTTACTAGATAGGGTTGGGGGGGGACATTATCTGGGAAAGACTGCCCAAGGAACGTGGTCCCAGCTGGAGGTCAACTTGCACATCAATGTTCTATAGATGAGGGCAGTGCTATTAGCGTTGCAAGCATTTCAGGACGTCCTTCCTCTAGGGACAGTAGCTATTCAAGTAGACAATATGTTGGTAGTCTGGTATATCAAGAAACAAGGGAGAACCAAATCTTATCCATTGTGTCGAGAAGCCCTCAGAGTTTGGCAATGGGCGATTTCTTCCAACTGCTTTCTCACAGCAATGCACACTCCAGGGAGCTCCAAATTGATAGCAGACAAGCTGAGCAGAACTATTCTAATGTCTCATGAGTGGTCTCTCAATCCTGTAGTGGTGAACAAGATTTTTCATCACTGGGGTCAACCTTGCTGTGATCTCTTTGCCTCTCCTCTGAACAACAAGTGCAGAAGATATTTTGCCCTCATCCCCCCTCAGGGGGAGTCACCCAGGGACACTCTGTTCCATGATTAGCACCCAGTTTTCTTTATGCCTTTCCCCCAATTCCCCTAATATCTCAATTCCTAAAGAAAGCCAAGAAGGCGGAAAGCTCAATAATCCTCATTGCCCCTTTCTGGCCTTAATATGTTTGGTTTCCCTTCTTTTAGCCTCATCTCCTTTGGAAACCGTGGATTCTGGACCCAGTTCTAGATCTGCTGTCTCATCCGGAGGTCATGGTTCATCCAAATCTCCAACATCTCAAGCTCACTGCATGGCTTTTCCAATTCCCATGATTGCCAGGCATCCTTCCCTTTCTTCCCCTGTCCAACAAATCATTGTGGCTCATCACAAACCCTCAACTAGGAAACTGTATCAAAGTAAATGGGAAAATTCTACCAACTGGGTCCTCAACAGTGGATTGGACCCATATACATCTCCTGTTCTAAAATTTTTGGATTTTTTAGCTTTCCTTTACCAATCTGGTTCCTCTGCATCAACAATTAAATTTCACCTAGCAGCAATTTTGAACTTTCATATGGGACTGGATGGCTCATCTCTAATGTCACACAAACTTTGCAAAGCATTTTTAAAGGGACTCCTAATGTTAAGACCTCAATTTAAAGAACCCATTCCTCCTTGGGATCTAACTTTAGTCCTTTAGGCCCTTATTATGACTCCTTTTGAACCATAAGTGACTTGTGACTTAAAGTATTTGTCTTGGAAAACTATTTTTGGTGGCTATCACATCTGCCAGAAGAGTGTCTAAGCTTCAGGCCTTGTCCTGCAAACCTCCCTACTTAATATTTCACAAGGATAGGGTTGCCCTTAGGACCAATCCAACTTTTTTTTACCAAAGGTTGTATCAGAATCTAACATTAATCAGACTCTTCAATTGCCAGTCTTCTTCCCTAATTTTTACAATAAAGGGGAATACTCCCTTCACTTACTAGACATCCACAGACAATTATATTTTTATCTTCACAGAATGAAGATTTTTAAGAAATCTGACCACTTATTTGTTGCCTTTTCCTCTCTCTCCTTAGATAATCCAGCCTCGAAGGTTATCTTGGCTAAATGGCTTAGAGACTGTATTACTTTCATCTGTCATCTAGAGGACTCCAATTTCCACACCCAGTTAAAGTTCATTCAACAAGAGCAGTGGCAACTTCTGCAGTTTTTCATGCCAGAGTCTCTTTGGACGATATTTGTGCAGCAGCCACTTGGTCTTCTCCGCATACCTTTATCACTCATTACAAACTGGATCAAGTCTTGAGGGGATGAGCATGATTCGGCTCAATGGTGCTTAAGAATATTCTTCCGTGAAACCTCCCAAGATTAAAGTAGCTGGGAACTATGTCCCATTGTCAAAGACTGAGTGAAGATCGACAACATCAGATAAAGACGTCATGTCTCACCATAGCATTCCATCTGTGTTGTCGATCTTCACTAATCCTTGACATCCCCACTCACCTTCCCCTAACCTGAGACTGTTAGTGGACCGAATTTTTTTTTTCATAGCTAGCTTCATATTAAGGACACATATCTGGTCTCTGATTATTATGTCTGTTATTTTGACTATAATTCCTCCTTCTCTGTCATCTTGTTGGGCAAACTTGATCTGAGGTAATTTTGAGAAGAGCATTATGGGTAGTACCTGGCTTGAGAGTTTATAAGGCACGAGCTGAAGTAAACGGCCGAGTCTGTTCCGAGGCTTGGAACTGAGCCCACTGTCAAGGATAAGTGAAGATCGACAGCATAGATGGAATGTTATGGTAAGACATAACTTCTTTTTTTAAACTACTTTTTCTGTAGAGAAACTATGATTATTTTACTTTTCAGGGCTGGGAAAAGTGTTTAAAGTGTTTTTTTACTGGGAAAATGTTACCTTTTTGTGCTTTTCTGTTTTACTGACGTTTGCTACTAAGTTTCCCTGGGAAACATGCACTATTTTTGACTTGACTGTAGAACAGTGTGCCGCTATCTTAGTTGGACTTTCTTCCAGCTACAAAAAGAAAAAAATGATTGTGAGCAGTTCTTGCCACCACAGCAAGCTGGTAATTTGCCTCAGCTACAGGTGAGTGATTCTGCTGAGTCCAAAGCAGTTTTCTCAGACCACTCACCTTTTTCTTTGGATACCTCTGGTGTAGTCCATACAGCCACCAGGGACTGGGGGTAAGATGCATCCTTTGAAGTTCTGGGGGTCACCTTTGTGGGCAAAAGATAGCCACTCTTGTTCATCCTGGGAGAAGCAGCAGTGAATGTGACTCAGCTTAGCCAGAATGTTGTGCCCATCCCTAGGAAGTTGATGCTGGCAATACTGGGTCTGTTTCTTCAGAAATTCCTGTCAAAAAGAGACAGAAAACTAAACATCCTCTACTCTGTCAGTTACTCTGGACCGGAGTAATTTACTGAGCATAACTCAGGGTTTTTTGCAGGCTGTTGGCACTTCTTATAAGGCTGTTTCTAGTAAAAGAAAAATGGATTCCTCTTTCCTTAATGAGTTTCAAGAATTTGTACCTGTAGGGGGAATATAAAGGGAGAGATGTGTTTTTTTTTCTCCTTAGGTTTCTGATTCAGATTCTGAAGATATTGTGTTATCTGATTTTCCCTGTGAGAGAGTCCCTTTCTCCAATGCTATGTCCAGGATGAATCAATGTTTTTAGTGGGAGAATACTGAAGTTTTTCATTCCCCCGGGAAATGTTATGATTTGTTACAGCAGGAATTTCCAGACCCATCACGTATGCCTCACTCCAGTCTTGTCAACTCTGGAGGATTTTTTTGTCACAGCCTGCAATTTCCCCTGACAATCAGCCTGCTGCCCCTAAAAAAGCAGGTGGATTGTATAAAGTTCATCACTTTCAATTTTGTTATACGCCAATCCCAGAACTGATGCAGTAGCTATAGCTTTAGTAAACCCAGCTTATGCCAAACAGTTTGTTAATTCTGTTCCTTCTTTTTCTGATAAAGGTGGGAAATCTTTTGAAAAGTTTAAGAAAAAATGTATGCTTCTGCAACTTTAATTTTTAGAAATGTAATCTGATATGCTCATTTGTTGAAGTTTATCCTAACAAATTGTGAAAGTAAGAGGAATTTTTTGGCATCAGTTTCCTCTCATGAGGAAAAATGTGTATTCTGTAATTTAGTGTCTTGTGTTTCTCAAGTCGCTACTCATTGTTTAAAATGTGTTTATGGCTCTGTAGATACTACTTTCCATAGCTGCTGCCACTGGAACTGCTTTAAGGTGGCTTGCTTGGCAGCATTATCAGAACTTCCCTAAAGATTTCAAAATTAAATTTTGATAATATTCCATTGGATAGAGATTTAGTTTGTGGATATTCTGCTGCAGAAGTAATCAAAAGTGTGATGAGAGGGGAAATTGATTCTGAGAATCTCTCAGATTTTTCAGCCTTCCTTATTGAAGTTTTCTAAGGGATTCTCTGTGCCCTTGTCTAACTTTGGCAGAAAAAAAAATAAAATAAAATAAACAGTCTCAACAGAATGCTGAAAAGCATACATTTAAAAATCAATGGCAGGGAGGTTCCAAAAAGAAAGCAGAAACTCCCAAGAGTAAAGGACAGTTAAATAAGTTGGAATGACTGTATGAGGGACCTTGTCCCTTAATCCCAGAAATATTTAATCTCCATATCTCTCTTTGGCAGCAGATTGCTTCAGACTAATTCATCCTGAATGTGGTCCACCTAAACTACAGATGGCAGAGGGATGAACTTTCTCCTTTCCATGATATTCCTTATTATCCGCCAGACCAAACTCTTCTCTTTCCTCCTGTGTTACATCATATGCTGTCTCACGGAGTTCCTCCTCCATGGTTAGTGGACCACTTTTACTCAAGAATGTTTCTAGTTCCAAAGAAAGAAGATTCTTGGAGACTAGTTTTGGATCTTTCATTCTTGAACCTGTTTGTGATAGTGCTTAAGTTCAAACTGCATTCACTTCACAACCTGATACCTGTTCTTTCTCATCTGAAATTCTCAGTAACCTTAGATTTAAAAGATGCATATAATCAAATTCCTCTTCATCCAGAATTTAGGTGTTTCTTAACATTTTATTTATCTAGATCACATTATCAGTTCTCCGCTTTACCCTTTTGGCTATCCACTGCTCCAAGAGTGTTCACAAAGTGTCTAGCTCCTGTAATAACCCACTGCAGGTTGCAGAGTATACACATTTTTCCAGATTTATATGTCTTGCTTATCTCTGCAGAGTCTTTTACAAAGTGGGTCATAGATTGGGATTCCAAGAGAACATTCAAAAGTCTTTTCTGACTCACTCTTATATGATTGTTTTTCAAAAATGCCTGCTGGACTGCTCAGTGCAAAGAGCTTTTCTTCCACGGGAAAAAATAGCTCTATATCTAGATCTATTTCTGGGATTTTACACTCAGATGTCAGTCTCTGCAAGGGAATACCTCAGGATTCTGGGTCTCGTAGCTTACAGGATACCTGTAATAATTCTGGCAAGACTCCACATGGGAATGATACAGTGGTATCTGAAATCTCTTTGGCCCCAGCATCAACATGCACTGACTTTTAAATTCCAATTCTGGATTTGTGAAAAGGGAAATCACGGAGACATCATATTTCTGAGAATCCAGGTCTCCCATTCTCTCCTGTGGAACCTCTTCAAGTGTTTACAGACAATGCCACAGTGATGTGATACATAAACAAGCAAAGAGGAACCAGATCTTATCCCCTGGGCAAACTAGCCATGTTATCACAGGATATAGCTTTTGTTGTGTTTGCATTTTACCTTAAATGAAGACAAGACACTTCTTCCTCTCTTTCAGTGGTATTTATTACACATGTGTGGGAGCCGACTGGAAAGTACCAGGGAGAATCCCCGAACAAAGGAATGCATAAGCTTATATGCTGGTGATATTGCTGACAGTACAAAAATATAAGCTAGACCAATTAAAATAATACAAAAGATAATTAACCAATCTGTGGTTTACCCGTAGGCTTGAAGCAGTTCACATTACTACATCTCTAGGCAGAGAAAGAAAATCGGATACACTTCCATATAAGGCACATTTCCTGCTATCAGACAGGCTCTTGTTTTTCAGTACTTTTCCACTATTCACACTTCACTTAATAGTTCATAGTAGAGAGTTCAAATCAATACATAAGGGTTTTCACATACTCAATCTCCTTTGAACACATGCTTTGACCATTCATATTCTACAATCCCCCATTTGATGCTGTGTAAGCATCACTATTTAGTCTATCATACATTTGCCCTAAGTCTAACATAACATTGTGGCTAGTTCCTTCAACATTGTCACATATTTTTATTTCATCATCCATAACTGTAGGCATATAAAACTTTGGCACCTTTTTAGTAGTCTTGAAAGACATTCATTTCAAAACCAATGCTTTAATTAAAAACACAACAAGAAAAGCAATAAGAGCTAATACTGCGAATAATAGGATTAACTTCAAAAGTCCACCTCCCCAACCTGAGAATAGGTTAGTTAGCCATGCCCACATTGAGTTATCGGCCTCCTTGGCCTTAGAGAGTTCGGAGACTCTCTGAATGAGTTCGAGATTACTTTCAATTTCGTGCTGATTGTCAGGAATAAACATACAGCACTCCTCCTGGATTAAAGCGCAAGTTCTGCCTTTTGCCGCTAGGGTGAAATCGAGAGCCATACGGTTTTGGAGGACTACAGCTCCCATGGCAGTCAATTCATCAGTCACTAGTTATAAGGCAGAAAATGTGGCATTGCTTAATACTTCAAGCAATTTAGACAGTTTTCTCAGTTCCCAAATTGATTTTGCTGCTCCGTATGCTGGGATTATACCAGCCCATGATATGATGTCATCAACCCAAGTCCATGTGAGATAGTCCTTTGGTGCCAGCATGAGCTAAGTCATGATGATAAATCCATGATGCATCAATTTGGCCTAACGGATTGCACATTCCGAATTTTCCCTTGGGGTAAGGCAGATGTATGTCAGATGGCTGGGACTAGATAACCTAAGAAACAGCTACCAGCCCAGTTCTCCGGTAGCCATTTATAGGCCCTTTCACATATAAAATAGCAGTCTTGTACCAGGGTGGTAACATTTGAAGAATGGTCACTGCCCATGGTTATGCCATGGAATATGGCAAGAAATACGATATTATGAGAACCAAATAATGAGGCATTTCTCAATATTGGCTGAATGACATCAAATGAAACTCAACAGCCCAATGCTAAGCATTTTCCTTCTGTATAATTGCACTGGTATTCAATTGTCATATTGCAGATGCTTTGTCCCATTTTTCGAGTCCAGTGATGTTGACTTGAGTAATTCCGTCGGAAACACAGAGTGCCATTGCGACAGAGAGAAAGTTGTAATGCAATAGATTTACTGCATGTGATGTTAGCAGTGTTGTCAAGTAGACTAGTCCATTTATCAATGATACTTAGTGGAGCCGCAGCCAATGACAGTCCCCCATGTACAGAGGGAATAGAAGTGCAGATGCAGCAGTTAGAGACATTGAATGTAGAAGCATAAACATATTTGATGGCTTGATAGGTGCTGAAAGGTGGATGCCAAATGGCTCGTTTGGTGTGATGCATCGATGGAGCAGGAAATAAAAATGGCCACAGCAAAAATAACAGTACAACAAGAATGACCACCAAAATGATTGTCCAGTATTTGTGTGGAAATGGTGGTTGGGTTTGTGTAGTGTCAAAAGTTTGGAGTTTTCCAAAAGGGTAAATATTAGGCATTGTCAGGTACTGGAACAGTTCTACTTCGAGTACATGTAACAATGGGAGGAGAATCTGGAGTTGAAAAAGGTAAAGGCTATTGATCTTCAGACGGCACAACTTTTTTGACGTGTGAAGTTTGGATCCATGTTGTAGATCCCTGCAGTTGCACAGCAGATGACATAGTTAGACGAACCAGGAAGGGCCCCTTCCAGCGCAGCTGGAGCTCTGTTTTTCTAGAGAAGGATTTAACATAGACCCAATCCCCTGGTTGCAAAGCAGATGCTAGAAAAGGATCAGGAAGATGTTGAGCAACTGCTACTTGTCAGTGGTGAAACTGTAAGAAAGAAACAAGAGATTTGCAATACAAAAGAATGTCATTATCAAATGCATCATATTCAGAAAAAGGTTGGGGTGGTGTCATGGGCATACGCAAAGGGCGAACATGAGGATTTCATGTGGAGAAAGTCCCTTAGTAGAATGCGGTTGTGACCGCATAGAAAGTAAAGCCAGTGGTAAGGCCTGTACCCAAGCTAGGCCTGTTTCTGAAGTGACTTTAGCAAGTCTGGTTTTCAAAGTCTGGTTCATACGTTCAGTAATACCTGATGCCTGTGGTCTGTATGGACAATGAAATTTCATAGTAATGCCTAACATTGTACACAATGAATCAACTAACTTAGCAGTAAAATGTGTCCCTCGGTCAGAATATATTTGACAAGGAACACCAAAACGAGGTATAAATTTATAACACAACTTTTTACAACTGAAATAGCATCATTCTTAGCACATGGGTAGGCTTTCAACCATTCCAAAAAAATATCAACAATAGTCAAAACATATGTAAAACGAGCACAGGGTGGAAGTTCAATAAAGTCCTATTGTAAGGCACAAAATGGTCCCATTAGTTTTGGCACGGGTTGAGCGGGAGCCAGAGTGCCCTTTGAAATGTTATGCTGTACACAAATGGAGCATGTGCTTAAAAAATGTTTCACAGAAGCAGAAAGTCCTGGGGCAAACCAATCCTTTTGGATTTGTTCCCCGACATGAGCTGGCAAATGGTACGCTTTTATAAGATAATTTAACATGGATGTGGGGCAAATTAATTTGCCATGCAGGTGTTGCCAAATTGAATCAGAGCGTTGAAAACAATTATGGGCCAGCCATGTTTTTCTTTCTGTTTCCAATGCTTGAGTTTGTAATGCTTTCAATACAGTAGTGTCAAAAGTAAGTGTATGTAAAATAGGCTGCAAAAATTTTCCCTGAAAAGTATTCGAAAGAGCAGCCTGCTTGGCAGCCCAGTCAGCTAAATTATTTCCCTTAGCTACTAGGGAGTCATTAGACTGGTGAGCTGCACACTTGACAACAGCAATTTTGGAAGGTAATAATAAGTTCTGCAAGAGGTGATCAATATACAGGTAATTTTTTATTGGTGCCCCAGAGGATGTCAAAAACCCCCTTTCCTTCCATAGGGTACCAAAATTATGAACAACACTATGGGCATAACGTGAGTCAGTATAAATAGTAACAGATTTGTCTTTGGCCATTTTACATGAATGCAAAAGTGCCACTAATTCTGCGGCTTGTGTGGAAGTGCCAGGCAGTAATTGTCCAGTTTGCAAAGCCTGAGATGGCGAGCAGACTGACCATGCAGCCTGAAGTTCACCAAAATTATTTTGTAAACAGGATCCATCCACAAAAAGAACTAAATCAGGATTAAGCAAAGGAACATCTTGCAAATCTAATCTAGGAGACAGAACAGCGATAACTACAAGCACACAGTCATGTGGTTCGCCCTCGTCAGTAGTTGGAATTAATGAAGCAGGGTTTAGTGGTGGGCAACATGTAATTTGAATAACGGGATTACTTAATAAACTTAACTCATATTTAGTGAGGTGAGCATTAGAAAGATATTGAGTCTTTGTTTTTAAAAGTAATGCTTGTACCGCATGAGGTACCGCTAATATAGTGTCATGCCGTAATGTCAATGTTGCTGCATATCTATCAAAGCAGCAGTGGCTGCTACTGCACGTAAACAGGATGGGTAGCCAGAAGCAACAGGGTCTAACTGAGTACTGTAATATGCTATAGGTTGATAGCCGCCTGTGCACGCTTGTGCCTGCAGGCCCAGGGCAGTTTTATTTTGTTCGCAACAGAAGAAAGCAAAGGGTTTAGAGTAATCTGGGAGTCCCAGGGCAGGTGGGTTAATCAATACCGTTTTAATAGCCTGAAAGGCGGTTTCATGTTCAGGGGACCAAGGCAGACGGTCTGTGATCTCCTTTTTTAAAAGCTGTAACAGAGGGGCCGAAATTTCTGAAAAATTGGGCACCCACTGTCTACAATAACCTGCTAGGCCGAGGAATCTCCTGAGTTGTCTCTCTTTTATTTATCTAGATCACATTATCAGTTCTCCGCTTTACCCTTTCAGCTATCCACTGCTCCAAGAGTGTTCACAAAGTGTCTAGCTCCTGTAATAACCCACTGCAGGTTGCAGAGTATACACATTTTTCCAGATTTATATGTCTTGCTTATCTCTGCAGAGTCTTTTACAAAGTGGGTCATAGATTGGGATTCCAAGAGAACATTCAAAAGTCTTTTCTGACTCACTCTTATATGATTGTTTTTCAAAAATGCCTGCTGGACTGCTCAGTGCAAAGAGCTTTTCTTCCACAGGAAAAAATAGCTCTATATCTAGATATATTTCTGGGATTTTACACTCAGATGTCAGTCTCTGCGAGGGAATACCTCAAGATTCTGGGTCTCGTAGCTTACAGGATACCTGTGATAATTCTAGCAAGATTCCACATGGGAAAGATACAGTGGTATCTGAAATCTCTTTGGCCCCAGCATCAACATGCACTGACTTTTAAATTCCAATTCGGGATTTGTGAAAAGGGAAATCACGTTATGGAGATATCATATTTCTGAGAATCCAGGTCTCCCATTCTCTCCTGTGGAACCTTTTCAAGTGTTTACAGACAATGCCACAGTGATGTGGTACATAAACAAGCAAAGAGGAACCAGATCTTATCCCCTGGGCAAACTAGCCATGTTATCACAGGATACAGCTTTTGTTGTGTTTGCATTTTACCTTAAATGAAGACAAGACACTTCTTCCTCTCTTTCAGTGGTATTTATTACACATGTGTGGGAGCCTACTGGAAAGTACCAGGGAGAATCCCCGAACAAAGGAATGCATAAGCTTATATGCTGGTGATATTGCTGACAGTACAAAAATATAAGCTAGACCAATTAAAATAATACAAAAGACAATTAACCAATCAGTGGTTTACCCATAGGCTTGAAGCAGTTCACATTACTACATCTCTAGGCAGAGAAAGAAAATCGGATACACTTCCATATAAGGCACATTTCCTGCTATCAGACAGGCTCTTGTTTTTCAGTACTTTTCCACTATTCACAGTTCACTTAATAGTTCATAGTACAGAGTTCAAATAAATACATAAGGGTTTTCACATACTCAATCTCCTTTGAGCACATGCTTTGACCATTCATATTCTACACTTTACTTCAGCACAGTCTCTCACTATAGGCATCTTACTCTCCATCACAGCATAATTGTGTAGCAGATCGTCACAAATGGAAACTGAATCAGGGGTCTTGCAGATCTGATATACCAAATACATGCTCAAAAATTAAGTTGAACAAAAACACCACACCTTTTTCCCTAATTTAGTGTTTATCATATTTAATTGTTCAATTATTTAATTGTAGGTATTTCATTGGGTGTTTTTGAGCACCTGCTGTATAGATGGATGTGGTTTTGTTAGATACATTATTCCATAAAAGTGAAAGGCCGAGGTGCTAGAATAAATTTTCTGTGACCAATATTCTTTGATGTCAGTGGGGTTCTTACTCTCTTGCGTCTCTTCTTACGTCGTGGTGGTTGAAGCAGTGGTGTTTTTGCCTTGCAGATTTGATCCATCTGTGGGGAACACTTGCGGTAGATATTTTTGATTCCTCTTAATACAATGAACTGGCAAAATTCTGTTCCGGGACTCAATGCAAGAAGGCCTGGAAGGCCAATAACGTTTCTTTTCCTTGAACAGGAATGTCCCTATATGCTTTTCCACCCTTTCCACTGTTATCCATGATAATTCTGAAGATTCAAAAGGATACCACAAAAATCATTGTGATGGCCCCCTTTTGTCCAGAATTGGCCCAGGGCAATTACCACAAGTTTACTCACAGAATGGATCTACTTGCATAATGCACAGGGAGTTTAATACACCCGAATCTCAGTCAACTTCAACCGACTGCCTGGATGATTCAGTTCTAATACCTTTTAGAAACTTATTTCATGAGGATGTTCAGCACATACTAATGGAGACAAGAAAGCTTGCTACTAGAAAATCCTATATTGGTAAGTGGAACCAATTTTCTAGCTGGTGCCTGGCCAATAATCAGGAACCCATCAAGGATCTTGTTCCACTGGTGCTCAGATATTTGTGAGAGTTACTTTCCTCTGGCCTCTCTTATTCCTCTTTAAAGGTTCATCTTGTGGCCATGTCAGTATGTTTGTTCAGGGATCCTCTTTTTCTTTTCTATTTGTTGTAAAATAGTTTCTGAAAGGAGTTTTACACCTGAGACCTCCTTATAAACAGGGTGCTTCTGTTTGGGATGGTTCTCAACCTTATGTGGAATAGATTGACTATGTCAATTTTGGACCTGTGCATCAAGCTGATTTAATGTGCTTGACTTGGAAAATTGTACTCATCACTGCTGTGACATCTACAAGAAGAGTATCTAAATTGCAAGCTCTCATGGTGGGTAAGCCTTACCTGATTTTGTACAGGGATAAGGTCTCTTTAAGAACAAATCCCTCATTCATGCCTGAAGTGGTTTCAGAGTTACCTTGAATCAAGCCATTGATCTCCCAGTTTTCTACCCAGACCCCCCCCCAACAAAAAAGAGAAAGCTTAGGTACTCTCTTGACAGAACTAAGCACTTTAGAAAACCTGAGCATATATATATTCTTTATTAAGAGAAAAAAGAGACGCAACAGTGGGAATGTTGAACATAGTACAGTTATATAAGCTGCACTTTCTATTACAGAAAATATTTGAATTCCTTGCTTTTGCAGTAGCCATATCCACTCTCATAGGGTTCATAGGTAAATACTAGGCTAGCTGCCCTTGTGGACCATTTTAAGCACAGCCAGTTTCTCTCAAAGGTATGTATTAAACCCTGTACCTTGTGCCTGTGAGAAAAAATACCTTAACCATTATGCCAACCTCCATTCCCTTACTCTTGTATATATAGTTGTTATTGGGATATAAAGTAAGGAATTGTGTTTTTCTGCTTTTTATGTTACCTTGTTATTATTGTTTGTTTCAAGATTGTTAGGCTCTTCTCTCGCTTTATATGGGCAAAGGAGTCCTGAAGAAATCTTCACTCTGACTGCTGATTTCCTACATTGGAATCAGTCAATCAGCAGTCAGCATGAAGGTGCGTGTATGCATATGTGTGTGTGTGTGTGTGTGTGTGTGTGTGTGTGTGTGTGTGTGTGTGTGTGTGTGTGTGTGTGTGTGTGTGTGTGTGTGTGCGCGCGCGCGCAGTGGGGACGTGCGCTCTTTGAATCTGTCTGATTGTTATTTCATAGGTGGGAAACAACATATATAGACTGCAAACTACTGCAGCAGTGAGAAATTCGAACATCTACTGTTATGGGTAAGTGCAGCTTACACGACTGTACTGCCCAGGACCACTGGGTCTCTGATGGCATAGAAGGCAAGCTATAGATGTCGTCTCATGAGTCTATAAGATACTGAATAAAGGGGTAGTGCTTCCAGCCTTTTCTTTTAGCTTAGGGTTTTTAAGCCAGTGATCTTCTTAGTTGGGAACCAATGGGTTCTTTCGAGTTGTTTGAGATGTCTAGTAAGGTATATCCCAAAGGAGGCACTGTACTTTACAATTGTCCTAATTACTGCTGAATATAAAGGGACAATGACCTCTTCAGATCTAGATGATATTCCATTGGTAATCAGCTATGCTAAGTAAAAGACTTCCTGACTGCTGCCGTTACATGATAATCAAAGAGGGGTAATTATCAACAAAAGTTCTTAGGTCCCTACAAATGTTCTCATTTTAAATTGAGGTATTGCCTGTGCTGCATGCTGGGAATATGAGTTGTCTACTAAATGTGACACTATTGCAATTTTTTGCATTTAATGTGAGCTTGTTTTTAGTACACCATGTTTTTGAGTATAAATTATTGATAAAGCGTTTGGGTGTCAGAGCGGTACTTGAAAATGACTCCCAATTTGCAGTCATCTGCAAACTTCATTAGCCAGAGGTCTTGGTTCAGAATCTGTAGATCAGAAAAGTAAATGCCAAACAAACAAGGCTCCTGCAGTGAGCCGTGTAGGACCCCACTTGTCATCTTCATGTTCTCTGATGAGGCAGCTGGTACTCTTGCTGTATATGTTCTGTTAGCCAGTTTGCTATCCATTGTACCACATAAGGATCTATTTTAGTACATTAAGTTTACTAGCTGTGCGAGAATGGGGAAATGGTATCAAATGACTTTGGCCATGCAGTGTTTATGGCATAACTTCTGTTGACAGCTTGTATCACCCTTTCAAAGAAGTTAACCATATCATTAAACAAGATCTGACAAAGCCAAACTGCTGTGTGTGTAATCTGATGAAATTTTTGATATCATAGTTCATCATATCAGTTAATGTGATGTTCAATACATGGATCACCATTGCAGTAGCCTAAGCTATTTGGGTTCCACCCTCTACACCAACCAGGTTCCCAGAGAGATTCAGGCATTCTACATGAACTCCATACGAAAGACCAATGGAGCACCATATAGCTTAAGAGTGGTTATACTGCCAAAGTGAGTGCTTCTTCAGCATGACCTATGATACTGTCACTTAACTAGTGATCTTTCAAGAGGTAGTCAAATTAGTCCCCACTGGGAAAAGTCTCCCTATTATAATTGTACTTTATTATGAAAACTTGTTGGGGGCGGTTCTTCTACTTGTGCTATCAAACAAATACATTGGGACAGTCATTTTAATTTGAAGGAAACTCTTATCCTGGTGCTTCTCTAAACTTACTGTAAGTAAAAGTTTATTTTTGACTAAAAATATGTTTATCAATTGTGCTTATGGGGGACTTTCAGTGGTTTACTTACCTCAGAACCACTTGTTCTCTGCTATTCACCTTACTAACTTGTCAGTGCTCTCCTGCCCACATTCCAGACCTCTTTTCTGGCTTATTGATGGAGCAACAGTTAATTCTCCATGGTTGTACCTTCCTGGGTGCACAAATAGTAAAAATTGTGTAAGAAGTTTTATATGAGCAGACCAACTGCCACCTTGCTCTAGTCACTTGTGGATAACTCTGCAGTGGCCGATTGTTGTTCTTCAGACCACCTGTCTTCCCCCCAAACTTATGGTGTAGCTTTGTAAACTACTAAAGACCAGAGCCATGTTCCTCTGTAGCTGTGGAGTTACCCTTAGTGAGCAAAGCAGACCCACTTTGTCATTGTTTGGGGGAGGAACAGGTGAAGGGTCTTCACTTGGAAGAGATTGGGTTGTGGATACTGGGTCTAATGTACCTAAGGGTCGGGCTTTGTTCAGTGATAATGTACTTAGTGAGAAAAATAGTTTCCTGTTGCAATTTCCATGGACAGGACAGACTTACTGGCATTTGCCAAGGAACTGATTGCAACCTTTTCCTCACCTTAAAAAGTATCAGGCAAGAAAAGGAAAAAACAGTTTCTTCTCATTTTGATACTTTTTTTCAGTCAGAAGAGCAGCCATCAAAGGGGAAGGGGTGTATACTTCAGGAGTTTCTTGTCAGTCTGAGCATTCTTATTTTGAGGACAGTATAGCTTCAGATTTCCATATTGAAGATATTTATTTCACTAAAATTTTATCTAAAATGCAATATATGTTCCATTGGGATCATAATGAAATTCCTGTGGTATATAAAATGTATTATGATTTGCTACAGCTTCAGATGCCTAAAGCTGTATCTGTTCCTCCTGTATATACTTTAGAGAATTATTTTTTTCTCACTGTATCATGCCTTCCTGATGGCCAAGTAGCCTTCTACTACTTTATGAATATAATATTCTGTATTGTTTTTCTCCTTAAGGATCTGCATCCAAAATCCTACTATCTCCCTATTTTTTGACCCCCCCCCCCACATGCCTTTCCACTGTTCTTTGCCATTCACCTTACCAAAAAACTGTGCAAGGAGTCTTCAAGGTGCAGACCAACTACTAACCTCCTTTCTGCTCCTTAGAGGTCTGACATGTTATACAAAATGCCCCATTACTTGTTTCCTAATCCTAAACACACCCATTAGTCACTCCTATTTCTAAATCTGCTGCTAAACAGGTTACTGTACTAACCCCATCCCTTCTGACAAACATGGGAAAGCAATGGATAAATTCAGAAAGAAAATGTATTCTTCTTTTATCGTAACGTAAAGGATTTTAAACTGCTAATTTCATATATTAAAGCTTTTGCTTCTGTCTTTTGAGAACACACAGAAGTTAATGGTTAACCTTCCTTTTTCTGAGGTAAAGAATTCATTAAATACTTGTGTAACTTCTGCTTCTCAGAGGACTGAGCATATTTTAACATGTACTTATGATGCTGCTTATTCTTCTTCCAGAGCTGCTGTATCTGGATCAGTATTGAGGACATTTGCTTGGCTTTGTTCTGAATACATTTTATAGTGAATAAGTACTGCCTGGTCTGACTGTTGTTCATTTTATTGATAATTTTATGTCTGAAGTGTTAAATTCTGTTTTAGATAAAGAAGCTCTGTTTGGCCCTTCTGCATCCAAGGTACTTTTACGAGAGTGGATTAAAATGGTTTCTGTTATGGCAGCTTAGGTTATATGAGAAGAAACTAAACAAAAGATACTACAAAAACTGATAAACTGGAAGCTCCTGTTTATGGATAGTAAGATACAAGCAATGAACATGTTTTTAATCTCTTTAGTTCTATATACAGATCAGGCATATTTTTAGTAACCGGAAAAAAAGCTGTGGGCAGTAATAAAGAGTTAAAGGAATTTACTGGGTTGGGAAGAGGGCAGTTGTTAAGCGGGATAAGTTGATTCTTCCAACAGAGCAAGGTGGTGACGGATTACCTGATTTGAAGAATATTTTAGAGCTATAGAGCTAAGGCTCACATACATAACACAAGCAGAAGGTTATAAGTTAAAGTGAAAAGGGATGGTGATGAAGTGGGGAGGTCAGGAAATAAGATGAGAGTGGGATGTTGGATGCAGATCCTTAAGTTGAATAACAACAACCATACAGAATAATACATTCATAAATTATTATAAGAACCAAGCCAACACAAGAATGAAGAAAGGAGATTTCTACAATGGGGATGACTGTAGTTAGGGGTATAGAAAATAGGAATGGTGGTGGGGGCTAGAATTTACTGGAGAAAGCTGTCAAAGGAGCCATTGTATTGGGAGCACATGACTTGACAGAAGGTAACAGAATGGGATGATGCCAAAAACATGTTTAGACTGAAGGTTAGAGACTGCTTTCCCTACCAGAGATTGATATCAGTATATAGGCAAAGAGAAAGGAAAATGTCAATCCTAAGTGAAAGATCTGCTGTGCTAGAGTTTTTAGATGAATCTAGAACAGAAGCTGCTTTTAAAGGGGATTAATTAGTAGGGCAAACAAAATATTGCACTATAACTATAAGAATCAATCAGAGAAGGTTAGTGTAGATCAGAGTGTGTGTTGTACCTTTAAGAGCTATTCCAGTCATTGGGCACGTGCATATAAGTACTGAGCCCATGCAAACAAGAGTGCCATTTTGAGTGAGCAGCCGGAGTGAAAGCATGTATGTGTGTAGCAGTCAGTCAGTTAGTTAGTTCATTTAAGTTTAATGTTCCAGTCACCCATCCTGATGTGTTTGTGTGTAATAAACTACTTAAATGAACACCCAGCCTCATCACCTTATTTGAATACACAAGATGAGTGACATGCTGTCAGAAGTGGGACCAAAAGTAAAACTTCTTAAGACCATAAGGCACGCAGCTACAATTAGAAGAGTATATGGAAGTGAATCATCTGAAGCGCAAACGACTCGCAAACAGGTCAGAAAGATAAATCCAGGTACTAAAACTCATTTAAATGATTTTTACTCGACAAATATAAAATAAAGCATTCACAATGACTTTCTAATTAAACAAAATGTTCAAAACTGTGATATGTTAATAAAAGTACTTGAAATGCTTACAAAATGCTTGAAATAACTTCTGAATCACATAAAATGTATAAAAAAGGGAAACCAACTGTATTTTTGGTTTACCTTTGAAACGCTGAAAGTCATTTTTTCGAACAGCCAGTTGGATGAACCGAAAAGCCAATTCCAGATTGTTGACTGTCTCTGAAATTCAAAACTCAGCAAATCGAACAGCAGATTCGCTGAGTTTTGAACTCAGATGTCGAACACACAATGTAATGCAGGGGGGTAAGCCACCCTGCACCCCCAATGTGGGGGGCTGTGCCCCCCACACCCCCCACTTTAATATTCTAAGTCCGAGGTCACACTACAGTGGGGAAGGGGTCCATTTCCCGATCCCCACTATAGTGCACTCTGCACCCAAAATGCTGAATCTGCAATGAGCGAATGTCAATGTGCATTCGCTCATTGCACATTCGATGTATTTTTTTCGGCTATCCAAAAACTTGAAAACGTACTTCCGCACAACTGTCTTTCGACAATGTGCGTTTCAACGTTTCAAAGGTAAACCATATTTGTTTGCTATGTGCTTCTGTGCCATATTAACTAAAGCTATTCAAAATATCCGAGGTGTGCAAAGTGTTCACAAGTCTGTGCAGTTTTGCAGTGCAGTTATTTCACAAAATACAGTCATTTCAAAGAGACTGTTCATAGGTTCATAGGTAGGTACTAGGCTATTGACCCTGGGGCCTATATAAGCCTAGCCAAAAAGGTTCCCTGACTTTCACCACCCACAAAAATTATTTTCCTGTGCCCCTGTCAAGCAGTACCACAGAAATGTTCCCCGGGGTTAAGTTTCTATTTCCCATCCAGTCGTCAAGATTTTTCTTAAAGAGGGCTAATGAGGAGCTTTGCTTGACATGAATGGGAAGTTTGTTCCAGAGTATGGGAATTCTCTGGGACAGGAATGTATCCCTCCAGCATGTTCTGTTTATTGTGGTGACAAGGTTTAGGTTCCTGGAGCATGTGGTGTGGAGAGACTGGGATTTCTTTAAGTGTAGCATGTCCAATAGCTCTGGGTTTGACATAGCTTTGTATGTTAGGCAGAGATCGCTTCTGAGTAGGCGATATGCGACGGAGTAGAGCTGGAGTTTTTTGAGACGATCTGCGTATGGCATCTGTTTGAGGCCAGTAATCCTCTTAGTGAGGTATTTCTGTGGCCTTTCCATTTGTTGTAGGTGTCTTGTGAGATACATGCCAAACAGGGCATTGTACTCTATAATGGGTCTGATGAGGGATGAGTAGAGAGGAACAATGTCCTCATTTTTTCTAGAGGAGATCCCTTTTGTGATGAGGTGTGCCATGTAGAAGGATTTCCTGACTACTGTGGCAATGTGGTTATCAAAGGAGAGACTACTGTCCACCTGTGTCCCGAGATGTCTTATCATACTTTCAGTGTTTAGTGAGCTACCACCTATGTGGTAGTTCATGGGTAACAAGTTTTTTCCCAAAGGGGGTGACAATGCACTTCTTGGCATTGAGCTCGAGCCATGATTTTGACACCAAGCATCTGTCTCTGTGAGGCCCTTTTGTAGAATGTCTACATCATTTGGTGATTCTATTATGGCTCCCAGTTTGCAGTCATCTGC
The DNA here is from genome assembly GCF_019279795.1 of Protopterus annectens. Lineage (NCBI taxonomy): Eukaryota > Metazoa > Chordata > Ceratodontiformes > Protopteridae > Protopterus > Protopterus annectens. Next base: position 307,826,308 of record NC_056731.1, read on the forward strand.
AAACTTTGTTAGCCAAAGACCTTCTGTGTTGGCCTGCACTTCAGAGAAGTAGATGCTGAACAGGAGAGGACCCAGGACCAAACCCTGTGGTACTCCACTCGTCACTGGTCTGAAGTCGGACTTAGAGTCGGCTACTTTTACTGTGTGGGTTCTGTCAGTGGGCCAGTTGGCAACCCATCTTATGACATAGGGCTTTATGCCCAGTTTAGTGAGTTTATCTATAATTCCATAGCGGGTATGGTATTGAAAGCCTTGGTGAGGTCAAGATAGGCTGTGTGCACTACCTTGCCCTTGGCTCTAGTGACTGCTTCAAAGAAGTCAGTCAGGTTTAGTAGACATGATCTACCTTTTACAAACCCAAACTGAGTGGGGTCCAGGGTTTGGAGGTTACCTATGTCTTTGTTTATAAGCTCCAAGATGATATGTTCCATGGCCTTGCGACCAGGCTCATCAGGCTAATGGGGCAGTAGTTTCTGGGGTCTGTGGTGGCACCCCCTTTGTGGAGTGGATAACCATTACTGTGCGCCATTCATTAGGCACATAGCCTGAGGTGAGGCTATAATTTAACATGGTACTTAGGTGGGGTCCCAGTTCATTCTGTAGTTCGTGCAGTACACAGTCTGGAATGTTATCTGGTCCCATGGATGCTGTGTTCTTGGCTTTGGAGAGTGCGGTCTTTACTTGTTCATCCATGATTATAGGGGCTTTGCATTCTTTCGGTTTTAAGATGGGTCCTTTGGAGAGTGAGAGGGAGGTAAAGTTATCACTGAACCTATCTGTCAGGATGTTGTTGTGCAGTTGAATAGTTTTCGAGTACCCGGTGTGTATTTGAATATAATTACAAAAGCATTTTGTTGGTATGGCAGAAAGATTTCACAGACCTGATCCACTTGTGTTTGATAATAATTTATTTATTTATTTATTTATTTTATTTTACATTTGTTGACTGGGCTAGTCTAGCTGGATACATGTCCTTTTTCAGTAGAGACCCAGGGAGATAAGCTCCAAAGTTAAGTAAAATTTATATAAAAACAGTAGTTAAAATACAATACATAAAACAAGTCTACAATAGTTAAAAGTTCAATACTTAAAAAGCATATTTCTATGAATTACTACACATGAGAGGATTAACAATATTTGGATAGAGAAAAGATATAAAAAATAAGACTTATGTTTAAGAAATAAGTATAGAGGCAAAGGAAAGTTTAGAATTGGCACAAGGGTTCAGAGTTATTGAGACGTGGGGTAGAAAGAAAAAGAGAATGAAGGAAATAGAAGAAAGAAGAAAGAACAAATAAAGCACTAGCTAGTGTACAGGTGACTTCTGAGGAGTTTAGTTACAAAGAGGTCATAGCAGGGAAGATAGGGGTAGAGCAAGGAGAAGAAAAAGGGGGATGAACTATGGTTCAGTCTGGTTTCGAACAGGGACAGAGCCAGAGTAGTTGCTGATGTTCTTTTAGGTGTTTCTTGAAGAGAGATGTTGATGAGAGAGATGTGAGTGTAATAGGAAGGTTATTCCAGATTTTGCCCACAATATTGGTAAATAATGTTGCTGAAAACTGGAGAGTGTTGGAGCAAGAGTGCAGTATTTTCATACAGACTGCTTTTTCTGATAAAGCACATACAAAGGCATTTATTCTGCTTAATATATCTGGTTCAGATGCCACTGAAAGGGAGCATTCATTTGTGTGTGCCCCAGCTGTGTATGCAGGGGAGGGGGAAGACTGTCATATTGTTATACCAACTGAAACGTGGGAAGAGTCTGAATACTTAAAATGTAAATTTAGAGAAATGTGTAACCCCCATATGGATACTACAATGGAAAGGCACATATTTTACACAAGAGATCAAAAGCCTGGTGAAACTTTTGCAGCATATATAACTGACTTGAGAAATAAGGCAAAACATGCAGATTTGGTGATTGAAGACATGAGTTGATAAAAGTCTTGTGTGTGGTATCAAAGGTGATGCAGTGAGAAAGATTTTGCTTTGAGACAGTGATTTAACTTTGAATAAGGCCATAGAGATTCATCAGATATATGAGCTCACAGAAAAGCACAAAAATATGCTTACAAATGAGAAACGCATGCTTGCAGTGCCTTCCAGTAGTAATGTTGATAGTCCTTCCAGTAGTAATGTTGATAGTATGCAGCACGAGGTTAAAAGATACAAGCATAAAGATGGGGCCACACCCCGGGCCTCCCTAGCAAAACCCATGGTTGCTTCAGCAAAACCCAGAGCAGCTTCAGTAAAACCCGGGGCACACTCATTAAAGCAGAGGGGTGAGTCAGCAAAGCTTGTGACAGGCCTCATAATCAACTGTCATAATTGTGGGGGTAATTATGAGCCTAATCAAGAGAAGTGTTTAGCTTTTGGTCAACAGTGCCACACATGTAAAAAGTAGAATAATTTCAAAAGGTTTTGAAAATCAAAAAGGCACATTCTTTTATTTAAAGAGAGCATTCAAAGAGGCAAGTTGATCAACTAGAAAGCTGCGAACATACTTTTTATGTTAATGGTGTGTCCGTGCTTGATGAAACAGTCAATGCAGTAGATTTGTTGGCGAAGAATGAAATATTTTGTAGTGTTCTGAATAATGGGAGACCTGTAGAGCTCAAAGTTGATACTGGTTCAAAGGACAATGTTATGTCAGCAGAAATGTTTGCCAAAGTAAAAAATAGTGAGAAGCTTGATCTGGCAAAGTGTGCAAAGCTTGTTGCTTATGGTGGTGAAGAAATTCAAAGAGAAAGATCAGTAGTGCTTTCATGTTACCCTGCTGGGAACAGTTATTACTTGCAATTTTATGTAGTCAAGAGACATGTGCAGTCGTTCTTAGGCCTCAAGGACAGTTTGAAAATGGGACTGTTTTCATTTAATGCAGAAGTCCAGCATGCAAGCATGGGTAATAATGAAAATTTCGCACAAACTGTTTTTTTCTGACTATGCAGATCTTTTCGAAAACAAGTTGAGAAAACTCCAAGTTGGGTACTCCGTGAAGTTAGACCATGAGGTAAGCCCAGTTATCAGACCAGCACGGAAATTTCCAGTAGCCATGCAGGGCAGAGTCAAAGCTGAGCTAGACAGAATGGTGTGTCTAGGAGTAATTTGTCCATGCACTAAAACAACCTCATCATGTAATGCGTACAGTTGAGGAAGTTGCTATTCTTATGCCAAATGCCACTGTTTTTTCTGTCTTAGATGCAGAAAGTTCATTCTGGCAAATTTTGCTTAACCAAAAATCTTCATTGTTAACCACTTTTAGTACACCATTTGGAAGGTACAGAGTTTTGAGAATGCCATTTGGGATAAATTTTGCCAGTGAAGTCTTTCAACGTGCGATGAAGCAAATTTTTTCTGGCTGTCCATGTGCTATTATAGTATATGATATTCTTGTAGGAGGAAATGGTGAAGTCAAATGTGATAGAAAGCTTAGGAAAGTTCTGAAATATGCTTTTGAAGTGAACTTTAAGCTAAATCCTCAGAAATGCAACTTCAGGCTACAAGAAGTTACTTATGTGGGGTCATTTGTTTACCAGTTCAGGTTTACGACCACATCCTTCCAAGCAAACTGCAATTCTTGAGATGCCAGCTCCAGACAACTTGATCTCCTTACAACGTTTTCTTGGCATGGTCAACTATTTGGGCAAGTTTATTCCAGATATGAGTGACCTTTCAGCACCACTAAGAGAGCTGACACGGAAAGATGTAACTTGGTCCTGGTTAGAACAACACCAAAGAGCATTTGATGTCCTGAAACAGAAAATTGCCAGTCCACCCACTTTAAGATAGTATGATGTTCACAAACCTGACCACTCTTTCTTGTGATACTTTAAAGTTTGGTCTTGGTGCAGTCATTCTTTAAGAGGACAAACCAATAGCTTATGCACCCAGAACCCTAACCCAAACCAAGATGTAGTATGCTCAAATAGAGAAAGAGCTCATAGCAATTGTGTTTGCATGTTCGAAGTTCCATGATTATATTTATGGCCGACTTATTCAAACTGAGACTGACCACCAACCTTTGGTTACTATTTTGAAAAAGCTAATGCACACAGCTCCTGCAAGATTGCAAAGCATGATGTTAAAATTACAAAAGTACAATTTTCACTTGATTTACACAAAAGGCAATCTTCTTTACCTTGCTGATACTTTATCCAGATTGCCCAGAAAAATTGCTGAACAGCATGTAAATGAGCAACCTGATTTTGAAGTCATGGAAGTGAGAAATTTTTCTTCCACGTCTTGTTGAGCTTAGAACTCACACAGCTTCAGATCCAATTCTCCAGAAGCTCAACCATTTTATCAGTCAAAGATGGCCGTCAAAGCAGTCATGTTTACCAGCATTCTTGCAGCAGTATTTTCCTTACCGAGATGAGATTTTGATGGAAGATGGTATCATCACGAAAGGTCTAAAAGTGACTGTTCCAAAATCCTTGCAACAACAGTATATTAAAATCTTGCATCGTGGCCACCAAGGAACTGATTCTACCAAAAGAAGGGTGAGAGGACTAGTATTTTGGCCTTCTGTGTCAAAAGATATTGAGAAAAAACTTTCAGCTTGTTCTGTTTGTAATAGTACTAAACCACATCAGGAAAAAGAACCACTTCAGCTAAACCAGATTCCTGAACTACCTTGGTCGACAGTAGCTACAGATATTTCAAATGGAATGGTCAACATTACTTGGTGTTAGTAGACTCTTACTCAAATTGGTTTGAGATTGATCTACTTCCTAATCTCATGTCCAGCACTGTCATTATGAAATTGAAGAGACATTTTTCTGTCCATGGTAGTCCGCACAGAGTCATTTCTGACAATGGTGCACAGTTTACAAGTCAGCAGTTTAAAAGATTTGCTGAAACATTGGACTTTGTTCATGTTACTACTAGTTCTGAATGCCCACAATCGAATGGCCTGGCTGAACGTGCAGTTTAAAGTGCAAAACAGCTGTTAGAAAAGTTTAAACATGACAATGCTGATGTTTTTCTTAATCTGCTTAATCTCAGAAACATTCCTCCTGACAATTTACTTGGTTCACCTGTCCAGAGATTAATGTCAAGACAAACCAGAACCACACAATCAATCAGTAAGAATTTGTTGACTCCAAGTGCTAAAAACAACAAAGCAATAAAAACTCAACTCCTACAGAAGCGTTTGTCCCAAAAGTCCTACTATGATAAAACCAGAAAGTCTCTGAATCCATTAAAAGAAGGAGAGATAGTGAGGATGCAGACAGCAAAAGGATTTGACTGAATAGGACTTGTGAAACATTTGTGTGAAGAACCGAGATTGTACATCATTGAGTTGCAAGGGATAAAATTCAGAAGGAATCAGAAACATATACTGCTAGTGTTTGAGCCAATGTTACAGTGTCTTGTCTATAATAAAGACTCAAATTCTCAGAATGATTTGTTCAGTGTTCCTGTTCTAGAGAACATTTCATCTGTTCCTGTTCCTGAAAGTATCCCTGAAAATCCTCAAGAAGAACATTGCCCAGTGACTGTCCCTGTTGCTAAACCCAGTTCTAATTATTACATCACAAGGTCAGGTTGTATCTGAAGACCTAATCCTAAATACACAGCAACCTGGACATGATCGTTATTGATTGTATATATATCAGTATAATTTGCATGCTTATCCAGTTTTCATTTTCATTGCAGAACAGAATAGTCAGAGAGGGAGGATGTAGCTCAGAGTGTGTGTTGTACCTTTAAGAGCTATTCCAGTCAGTGGACATGTGCATATAAGTACTGAGCATGTGCAAACAAGAGTGCCATTTTGAGTGAGCGGCCGGAGTGAAAGCATGTATGTGTGTAGCAGTCAGTCAGTTAGTCAGTTTGTTTAAGTTTAATGTTCCAGCCATCCATCCTGATGTGTTTGTGTGTAATAAACTACTTAAACAAACAACCAGCCTCATCATCTTACTTGAATATACAGATAAGTGACAGAAAATATTGGTATGGCTCCCAAGTATACAACAAAGTCCAGAAGGTTTAGGATTTTTGCTTGGAAGTGTTCACCTAGTTATTTTTATGCCTAAGTTCAGGCATTTCCATACCTAGATGACTGGCTCCTTTCCGCCCCCCAACAAGCGTCTACTGGAAGAAGCCCTAGACTACACTCTTCTCTCATTTCAGCACCTGGGAATCACTATAAACTGGGAGCAGTCCAACACGACCCCTGCACAATCTTTAGAATTCATTGGGGTTCTGTTGGACATGAGGAATTGCACAACATCTCTTCCAGATCACAGACTTCAAAGAATAAGGCAACAGGTTCAGCCACTAATCTGTCACCACAAATCCTCTGCTCGGTCCATACTTCAACTCTTGGGGTCAATGGCAGCCTTGATCACCATTGTTCCACTGGCCAGATTCCACATGAGACTTCTTCAGTGGCTACTTCTCATTCAATGGTACCCTCTCCAACAGCCTTTGTCTTTTCAGATAAGTGTAACTCAGAAATGCAAGCATGATTTGCTCTGGTAGATGTCTCAAAATCCCCAAAAATGGTCTTGCCCCTTCAGCCCCCATCAGCCGAAAGCCAGTGTAACCACAGATGCCTCCCTGATGGGGTGGGGGGGCTGTGTCAGGGAAACTCGGTCCAAGGCACCTGGTCGGAGACAGAAGCTCATTTGCATATCAATGTCCTGGAACTGAGGGCAGTGCTATTAGCATTTCAAGCATTCCACTTGATCCTTCCATCAGGGACTGTTGAGATCCAGTCAGACAACATGTCAGTGGTCTGGTACTTCAACAAGCAAAGGGACACCAGATCTTATCCGTTATGCCAAGAGGCCTTGAGAATATGGCAATTGGTGATAGCTTCCAACCTCTTTCTAATTGCAACGCACATTCCTGGGAGCTCCAACATGATAGAGGACAAATTGAGCAGGTGCATTCTACAACCTCACAAATGGTCCCTCAATCCTGTGATAGCAGCAAACATTTTCAACCATTGGGGCCAGCCTTGCTGCGACCTATTCGCCTCCCCATTCATCTACAAGTGCAGCAACTATTTTGCCCTGATCCCCACTCGGGGACAGTCACCGAGAGATGCACTAGTCCATGCTTGGCCCTCCGGTCTGCTTTATGCTTATCCTCCTCTACCCCTCATCTCCCAATTTCTGAAGAAAGCAAGGCAGTTGAAGAACAAAGTGATCCTCATTGCTCCATATTGGCCTTGACAAGTTTGGTTCCCCTTCCTCTGTCCTCACCTGCTAGCTAGACCATGGATTCTCAATCCATCCCCAACGTTGATCTCCCATCCACAGGGTTTATCTCACCCCAGTCTAACAAACCTGAAGCTGACAGCTTGGTTTCTCCACTTCCTATGATTGCCAGGCAGGATAACCTCTCTTCCCCGGTGAGCAATATTCTTATTGCATCTCATAAATCATCCACCAGGCTAATCTATCTCAGCAAATGGAAAAGGTTTACATTATGGGCAATGAACAAACAATTGGACCCCTTGTTAGCCCCAGTTTCGGTGTTATTAGATTACTTATGAGATCTTTTTCAATCTGGGGTGTCAGCCTCTTTTTTTCGTGTTCATTTAGCTGCCATTCCTAATTTCCACAATGGCTTTTAGGACTCTTCACTCATGTCACACAGACTCTGTAAGACTTTCTTGAAGGGCGTTTTTCACCTAAAACCTCTCTTTAGAAGACCAGTACAACCTTGGGATTTGGCCTTGGTTCTACAAGCCCTAACAGCTCCCCCCTTTGAACCTGCATCCTCATGTGATTTAAATTACCTCTCTTGGAAAACTTTGTTTCTAGTTGCAATCACATCAGCCAGATGTCTGTCAGAACTTCAAGCCTTATGTATCAAACGTCCCTACCTTATTTTCCATAAGGACAGAGTATCACTGAGAACAAATTCTTCCTTTTTACCGAAAATGGTGTCAGAGCAGGCTATCAACCAGTCTACTGACCTCCCAGTATTTTTTCTAATCATTCTAGCAAGGAAGAGTATTGCCTGCACTCCCTAGATGTTCACAGGCAAATACGATTTTATCTGGACAGAACAAAATCTACCCGTAAATCAGACCAACTATTTCTAACTTTTTCTGGACCAAGGCTAGATCATCCTGTCTCTAAAGTTACGTTAACGTTATGGTTGAGAAATTGCATTACCTTCATCTACAAAAAGAACAGCATCACCTTGCCTCACAAACTGAAAGCCCATTCTACAAGGTCTATGGCAACATCAGCAGCTTTCCATGCTAGGGCTTCCTTCAATGACATTTGCTCAGCAGCCACTTGGGCCAAACCCCATACTATTAGCCTTCATTACAAATTGGATTTAGCCTCCAGAGGAAGAGCTTCTTTTGGTTCCATGGTGCTCAGGAATGTCCCTCCATGAGGGCTGCCCTGGGATACAGGTAGCTGGGGACTCTGTCCCATCAGTAAGGAATGAACGAAGATTAACAACATCAGATAAAGAAGTTATGTCTTACCATAATGTTCCATCTGTGTTGTTGATTTTTGTTCATTCATTACTCCCCACCCTCCGTCGCCCTCCAGAGGTTCCTGGTTGATCTCATATGCTCCTTTTTTCCATTATTGTAGGTCTGTTATGACCAGAGGTAGCCTCTATTTTTGTCTGTCAACTTGCAAACTCGATCTGAGGTAACAGGGAGCAGAGCATTCTGGGTAGGATCTTGGCTCTAGAGTTTTTGGCTGACGCGAGCTTGGTATGAGGCCAGCTTGGTTCAGAGGACGGAACCGATAACCCATCAGTAATGAATGAACGAAGATCAACAACACAGATGAAACGTTATGGTAAGACATAACTTCTTTTTTTAACCTAAGAAAAAGTGTTTGTGCAGACTATCACATGGCTTTAGTAACTTTTATTCAGGAGCGTCACTTTTAGTTTTGTGGAAAAAAATATTAAAACTAAGTTAAAATCTATTTTTTCTTTGTGAAAGTTGTGTCATTAGGGGCTGGGATAAGTGTTTAAAGTGCTTTTTGGTGGAAAAAGTGACTTTTTTACTATTTCCTGTTTAACCAACTACTGCTACCAGGCTTCGCCAAGAGTCATGTGTCTTTTTCAGCTTTACCATTGAATAATCTACTGGTTCTTCCTTCTTCCAGCTGCAAAATAAAAAAAAAGTCACAAACGGTCCTTGCCAGCACAGCAGGCTACTAAAGTGCCTCCGCCACAGATGGGTGATTCTGCTGTGGCTATTTCTAGTTCCTCAGATAATTTATCCTTTTCCTTGGTTCCCCCTGGTATAGTCCCTATAGCTGCCATGCACTGTGGGTTAGAATCATCCTCTGTGGCTGTTGGAATGCCCTTGCTGGGCAAGGGAGAACCAATCTTTTAAGTCTTGGAAGAAATCACAGGGAATACCTCTCTGCCTTGCCAGATAGGAATGCCTGTCCCTAAGAAGGTTTTAAACAGGTCTGCCTCTTCAGAATTTCCTATCAAAAAGAAGGAAAAAGTTAGACATATGTCTTTTTCTGTCTCAGTTACTTTGGATAGGATTGATTTATTGGGTTTAGTTCAGACTCTTGACCATTCCAGTTCTGGTGCTTCTGGTAAAATAAAATGGGATTCTTTATTTTCTGAAGAGGTTCAAGATATTGAAACACAAAATGGTTGTGAAGAAATGATTCTGAGGAAGGTGTGGCTTCTGTCAGTCCCTTTGAAAGATTCTCCCTTTCTAATAGAATTTCTAGAATGAATTAGTTGTTTCAGTGGAAGCATATTGACATTTCTCTGTCTGTTAAGAAATATAAGATTGTATGTAACTGGAATTTCCTGAAACTACTCCAATTCTGCCACTTCTTTCAGCATTGGAGGATGTATTTCTTGCAGCCTGTAACCTGCCTCCAAAACTCTATTGAATGTATGAAGTTCCCTAGTCTTATAGATTTTTATATTCCAAACCCAGCAGTGATTTCTCTGGTAAACCCAGTTGCTGCTAAATGTGTATTTAATGACAGTTCCTCCCTTTCTTTCAAGGATGCGAAAGCATTGGATAGATTTGGGGAAAAACAATGTATTCTTTTGTAACCATTATTTTTACAATTCCCAGTTGTCAAGCTCATGTGTTAAAGTTTATATTTTCCTCTTTTAAGAGCACAAGGAGCTTTTTGGCATCTTTTCCCTCATCTGGGATAAAAACGTCTTTGTGTAATCTTATTGCTTCTGTGTTTCATGTGGCTGTCCGCTCTATGAAATGTGCTTATGATTCTGCTATCACTTCCATGGCTGCTGCTGGAAAATTTGTGAGGAGATTTGCTTGGTTGTAAACATAAAACTTTCCTGAGAATGTTAAAGCTGAAATTTTGAAATCTAATGTTGTTAATCTTCATTCATTCTTGACTGTTAGGTCTCAGTTCCGTCCTCGGAACCAACTTGGCCGTTGTAACAAGCTCATGCCAGCCAGAAAACTCTTGAGCTAATGCTACTCATAGTGCCTCTCTTCCCTTCCCCTCAGATCTCATTTGCCACATAGAGTTTTAGGACACATCAGCCATGCTCTCAAGCTCAGTGCTTATTTTTTGATATATATTTCCTCTTTATAGCCTCTGTATCCTATAAAAACTTTGTCATTATCTTTCTCTATAGTTTAATAACTATTTTTGTGTGTGCGAGTGCTATTTTTCCCCGTTATTACTGTTTGGTATTTTCTTCTTTGCCATCATTGGTATAGGCCCCTCTGTCCCCTTTTACATTTGGTAATCTCAAATACCATTGTTGGTATTCTCTTCCCTCCTTTACCCTTTCCAGGTATCTCTCTGTTACCAGTGGACGGCACATTAAAAAAGAATCTTCTTTTTCTGGCCTTTTCCCCTAGCTTACTATTAGTGTGTGCATGTGTGTATAATTGATTGTTTTGGATTAACCTTATTTTATCATGGCAGAAAAGCAGAAAGGCAACACTGGCTTTAAGCAATGTCAAGGTTGCAGCAGGAAGATGCCCAACTCGGATGGGCATCTTTCCTGCATATATTGTTTGGGGCTGCCACATTTGGAAGTCAAACCACCTTGTGAGCTCTGTAAGGGGCTTAATATCTGGACTCTAGAAGAGCACCCAAACAAATTAATCCTCAAGGGGCTGTTAAAATGCCTTTTTTTAGAGGCTTTGTCTGAGACAGAGATGTCAAACTCGCCAAAGAAAGAAGTGAAGAAAAGGATCCACTCTGTTCCAGAGTCTCCTTAAGCTCTTGACCCTAAATCAACCAAAGGCCAGGTCTCTGCTCCGGAACCAAAGTCTGAACAACCAAAATTGACTTCAACAACTTTTCTGGCACCGAAAACCATGACTCCATCCATGGTGCCGCCACCAACTTTACCAGAACTGACAAATCTTACCACAGTACTGACCCCTTCATTGGTACCTCTGACCCTCTCAGCACAAACAAGAGTTTCACCCACACCAGTTACCTGCCATGCATCACAAAAAATTGGTCAGCCAACCACAGTGCCAAAGGTTGAATCCCTGCACAGGACTAGATACTCCCCATCTGTTGACACCTTTTACTGTCAGCAGTTAAGCCCTTTCCAACAATGTCCAGAAACTCCCTTGGGGATGTCTAGTCATTCCACCAGGAGCCTTTCAGAGTTTGATGTAGTCAGGTTAGTGGACCAACTCTTGGCAGCCAAAGGTATTCCAGCCCCTTCTAGGATGTCCCTCCCATTTAGAGCCGAGGTCTACTCTCCACAGACTCCATCGTATCTTCCTCCTTCAACCTCTCCGCAGGTCTTGGAGCACTCAATTTCGATGCCGCTCCCAAAACCAACTACTTTGGTGCCGATGGTGGATCTCACATTGGCTCTGGAACTGTCTCTGTGGTCCTTAGCTCATTCGGAACTGACCCACCCTCGGGACCATGACTTGGCTGTTGGCTCCATGATCCCTAGTCCAGCGCTGATTTTTTCCACTGCACCGTCTACCGTTACGGGTGCTTTGACCGTTCCAGGTCCTCTTGAGGTTCCTGTTCTAGGGGTGGGCTCTTCGAAGCGGGGTGTGACCCCGGTTCCAACGTTGTCTTTCTCAGTTTTGGGCTCCCATCCCTCTTCAGGTGGGCCTGCTGCCTTCCAGATTATGGAAAGAGCTCTTGCCTCAGCAGTCTCACAGTTGGTACCATCTCCATCGGAGTGTCACATCTACTTATCCTCTGTCTCGCAGCTGTCACAACCTCCTACATTGGGACAGTGGGCACATGAGCAGTAAGAGACCTTGCAGCAGGGTACCCTGTCTTCAGAGTCCTCCTCAGACCCTCCCCCTGAGGAGCCACCCCATAAGAGGTTGTGTAAGAGGAAGCACTTAGATTCTCCGGAAGAATCTCTTACTGAGGATACAGACTACAATGAAGGGGAAGAGTCCTCACAGTCACCCCCTGAAGATGTCTCCTTTGGAGACATCCTGGAAATCTTGAAACAGAGAGGTGATTGGAAGTCCACCAACCATTCCTCTGAGGAATCTGTTTTCTTTCAGGCATTTCATGCCTGACCTTCTACTTCTTGGGTGACCTCACCTGCCGAAGATTTGGTCAAGCTCATTGTACAGCATGCTTGGAAGGCCCCTGACACTATAGATCCAATTCCTCACAGATCAGAGAAAATTATTACTGCACCAGAGGACCAACCCCACTGGTCTATAGGCTTAGCAGCAGATACTATTGTGGTGGCAGCTGCCATGAAGAAAGAACTCGCAGAGGAGAATCCAACTGTCCATCCTCCAAACATGGAGTCTTGGACGATGGACAGATTTGGGAAGTGGGTCTATGCTTCAACAACCTTTCCCATACAGTTGTTGAACTTCTTGGCACATTTTACCCGTCTTCAGAGGGACCTGTTCACCATACCTCTCAACCTGGAAACATCAAAAATGTGGACAAGGCCCATGAAAAATAGGTACAAATCTGTATGTTGATTAACATCTAATTTGCATGCACAATTACGTAACCCCACCCACTCCATTAGAATTGTGGGATATCAACTTTTAAACACAAACTGAAGAACAGACAACCAAAATATAGCACCACTGACCCCCTACAGCCATTCCAATGTCCCATTACCTGGTAATTTCGCCCCATTTACCATAAACACTAATGTGTGCATACTGCTTTACTTATACAATGACTATTTGGATTTTATTTTGACATCTGCTAAACAAAGCAATACTGTCTCAATGAAAATAGATTTGACATTAAAACTTCTCTGCCCTTGAAAGTCACATTCATTGAACTAGCATTGAAACCCACACTACATCCAAAGAAAATGCATCTGGCCAGTGGTGGATAAAGATTACCTTTGGGCCATTTTCAAATGTTCATTTCTTTGATACACCTTCCTGACTTTATTAAGTTATATTCCCTGTATAATACAACACACTTGTTAGAGAGCATTTTAAATTTATTGTTTGAACATTTTTCCTGTAGGCTGTACTGTAGGCAATGAAACAAAATGCATGAACCAATAATGACAAAACTGCCCAATTCAGAACATTTCCATCATAAAAGTCTACTTCCACACCCACACTATAAATAGAATGACAGTAGTGTAAGCCATAAGCATCTTGCACAGCTTCTCGCACTTAAGTTCAGTTTTTTTTGGGGGGGGGGGCAAAAGGTCAAAAACCAGGGACACATTTTCAACATTGCTTGTATAATTTTGGAAAGTTGCTAGAATAAAATGTTGTTACCACCATGCATGTCACTGGCAAGTCTTGAACCCAGGAGCCAATGCACTACAGTCAGAACAACATACCACTATGCCAGATCAGCAGTTTCCTAAAATATAGGAAGACTGAAACTTAATGGCTATCATTTAGTGAATTCAGTCCTCACTTCTCACCATAGCGCTCACCCTCTTAGCACAAAAAACCTGGACAAAGCCAATATGGGGGAATACAAATTCAGTTCTCACTTCTCACTCACCATAACTCTCAACTCTTAGCACAAACAACCTGGGCAAACAACAAAGCCAATAATGGGGGAATACAAATTCTGTTCTCACTTCCCACAATAGGTCTTCTCAACTCTTAGCACAACAAATCTGGACAAAGCACAGACATGGTGGTGGCTAGGGACTTTAGGCTCTTTTTACCCTGTACTGAAGGTACAGGGTTTGAGCCTGAAATACCTCTAGCCACCAGGTGTATTACATATGGGGCATTTACACACACACACACACACACACACACACACACACACACACACACACACACACACACACACACACACACACACACACCTACCTTACTCTGAAAATAATATGCAGTAGCTTGCGATAGGTCTGTTCAGCCTCACACAAAATAAATCCTTCTCTGCATTTCACCCAGGCAGGTTCTGAGTAAATAAACAGCCAGTCCAGACATCGACATCGGCCAGGCAGTTAAATGAAATAAATCATTCCCGCTCACAAAAGCAGCTAATAAATCCTTCTCTCTGCAATTTCCGCTCGCAAAAGCATTTGAAAACCACATGGAAATATGTGCGCTGTGCGCCACAAGCTCAATTCTGACAGGCTGGTAGCCCTGATGAGCTGACATCATCGGGCATGCAATGATGTCAGCTAAAGCGTGAAAAACAAAGCAAAAAAAATCAGAAATGAAGAGGTGCCACTTGGGAATTGTGGCACACAATTATTTGGACCCCAAAACGCAGTAAAAAATTAGTAATTTGGGATAGTTGGGAGGTATGCTGATCACTGAGTTCTCGGGAACCTTAGCAGGAGCAGTGTCTGACAAGGTACATGATAAAGTTACTTCCCAGCTTGCAAACCCTAGAATCGATATCCAACTCATCCATACAGCCGAAGGGAGGGCCAGGGCATTGGGTACAGGTGTTGCCATTAGGCATCAAGCCTGGATGCAGTTGTGTGATTTTGCAGACCTCTTTAAGTCTTCAGTGCTCCTGTTGATCCTACCTCCTTGTTTGGCCCCAAAGTCAGAGACACATACGTCAAGTGTGAGAAGGACGGAAAGACCCTTTCTGCTGTGGGTGTGTGTTTTTCGACTCCTCAATGACCCTACTCCAGGAATCAGAGGAGTGGGAATATGTGTTTCAGGAAGTCCCAAGGGCCTTTTCAGAACACACGGATGAGTTTTTCCCCAGGGCAGAGGGGGGAACTCATCTGGAAGACACCCCTCCCATGACAGATGGGGCCTGCATAGCCAGGATTCCAGGGATTCCTTCTCTGGACAACCCTACCAGAGCTCCTGAGCAGTGACCCAATTGCCTACATCTGAAGGCAGTTAGGGGAAAATTCTCTTTGCACCACTTAGCCTGGCACTCAATAACATCAGATTCCTGGGTGCAGATGATAATTACCAGAGGTTACCATATCCCCTTCAATCTCTATCCAAGGCAGCAGTGGTGAATCCCCGATGGTCCACCCAATCAGAGGGATACAGCAGCACAAGAAATTCAAAAGCTGCTTCAAGAGAGAGTCATCCAAATAGTCCCACCAGACCAACTAGGATCTGGATTTTACTCAAGATTCTTTTTAGTGCCAAAAAAGACAGGGACTGGAGGCCAATTCTAGACCTCAGTGTCTTGAACAAGTTTGTTCGGCAGACAAAATTCTGGATGGTCACGGTACAGTCTATCCTTCCTTTTCTGGAGAAAGTTGATTGGATGTGCTATGTAGATCGTCAGGATGTGTATTACCACATAAAGATGGCTAAATGTTTCAGAAGATACCTCCGCTTCCGGTTGGGAGACAGTCGCTACCAATTTCATGCACTGCTCTTTGGTCTCACTACAGCCCCGAAGATGTTTACCAAATGCATGGCAGTGGTTGCAGCCCATTTAAGGCTACAAGGATTCCATGTGTTTCCCTATCTAAATGACTGGCTCCTCACCGCCCCCACCAGGCATCTACCGCTTTATGCCTTGGACTCCATCCTAGATCTTGCAGATTACCTAGGTATTTCAATAAGCAGGGAAAAGTCAAAGTTGTCTCACACTTAAGAGATAGAATTCATCGGAGCGACATTCAACACAAACTCCTGTATGACTGCTCTACCTCTTCACAGGCTGCAGAGGTTAAGATCACAGCATCAGGTGATGCTGTCTCATGACAAAGTCCCGGCCATACCTCTCAACCTGGAAACATCAAAGATCTGGACAAAGGCCCATGAAAAATAGGTACAAATCTGTATGCTGATTAACATAACATTTGCATACATAATTATGTAACCCCACCCACTCCAGTGGAATTGTGGGATATAAACTTTCAGACGCAGACTGGACAACCAAAATATGACCCCAGTCCCCCTGCAGCCATTCCAGTGTCCCATTACTTGGCTATTTTGTCCCGTTTACCATAAACACTATAATGTGCATACTGTTTTACTTCTACAGTGATTATTTGGATTACATTTAAAACTTTTATTTTACATTTTATAGCACAAACATGAATAGACATCTGCTAAACAAAGCAATACAGTCTCACAAAGAAACTAGACTTAGCATTAAAACTTCTCTGCCCTTGAAACTCACATTCATTGAAACAGCATTGAAACACACATTCAAAGAAAATGCATCTATCCAGTGGCAGATAAGGATTACCTTTGCGCTGTTTTCAAATCATCGGCCCCTTCCACACAAAACATGCATGTGTTCTTTGATACACCTTCCTGACTGTTTTAAATTATATTCCTTGTATAATACAGCACACTTGTTAGAGTGCATTTTAAATTTATTTTGAACATTTTTCCAGTAAGCAATGAAACAAAATGCATGAACCAATAATGACAAAACTGCCCAATTCACAGCATTTCCATCATAAAAGTCTAATCAAACGTCTACAATCCATGAGTATCAGTAAATAAGCACAATGTCTGCAGAAGTAAAAGTAATTTAAATAATGCCACTTAAAGAGATATGTAAGTAATGAAAAGGTTGTTGCTAGCAAACAACTTTATATTTTATTGTTTTATCTACAAATAAAGTGCCTCTTGCCCTTGAGGAATAAATTGTCTATGTTACATATTAAAAAAAATGTTAAGCTAGTAATATTGCAATAGGGAATTGAGCGGTGTCATTTTCACTGCTGTGTTGAGTGGATTGGAGTAAACCACTACAGTGCAGAGGAATGGGAAGTTGTAAATATAGGAAACGAAAATGGATCTGAGGATGTACACCTATAAGATTACCTAACACTAAAACAATGTAAGAAAACACCTTGCACTGTTCATTTATAAAATACTGTGATGCAGAAGTTACAGCACTGGTAGAATGGAAGACACCATAATTGTCAATGTTCCTTCCTACTGCAGCCTGTGATGTGCAACTTAATGAACTTCCAAATGCATTTGAAGTACTCTCTTTTTCCTCTAGCAATTTTATCAGATTGTTTGTGTGCTACAGGATTCAGGTCAGATCTAGTCTTTCTCCTATTTTCTTGTCATAATTGGTCATTGCCCCTCCTCCTTTACTTATTTACTTAATTACATTATTTATTTGCATTTTTTACTAGGGAAAATGTAACTGAGAAAAGAAAAAAAATTTACAGCATAGACTTGTGGAGAAAAGATCCTTAAAAATTATAAAGTGTAAGCACAAGAATATAGAATTGCAAAATCCAAGAATGAAAAATGCATCAAAATATTGTTGTACAATTTACAAAGAATGAAAACTACACCTACTATCACTGTGTTGGCTGATAATAATAAAAGAGAGCGAATGATCGTATGTGTTCTCTTACACTGACGTCGTTGGTGTGGAGAGGTCAAGAGAGGTCACATGACCATGTGCTTTATAAAAAAGGAGGAAGTGGGGGTTGTTCCACTCTTCTGTTTTTAACCAGATTGATTTCCTTCACGTGTGTTTATTTTCCTCTGTAAATGTATGTCTAACCCGACTTTCTTACCCTTAAGGTGATACCGCCAACAGGTTATGGGCCCAGGAGGGAAGTAGGAAGCCGTTGGCATAGACTATGTTTCGACGGAGATGAGAAGAATTACAAGTTGTGGGAGACAAAGTTTCTGGGACACTTGCATTTGCTAGGGCTGAAAGATGCCATTTTGCGAAATGTGCAGCAGGATGCAGATGACGACGAGAATGAGGAGGAAGGAGACGATGATGCTGAGAAAAATGAGGAGGCATATGCAGAACTAATACAGTTCTTAGACAACAAAAGTTTGTCCCTCATCATGAGAGAAGCCACATACGATGGTAGAGAAGCACTTCAGATCCTGAGAGACCATTAAGGCCGGGAAAGGGAAGCCATGGGTAATTAACCTATACACCAAATTAACAAGCCTCCAGAAGGCCATCAGTGAAAGTGTCACAGACTATATTATTAGGGCTGAGATGGCCATTACAGCACTTAGAAATGCTGGGGGAGAAGCTCAGTGATGGATTGCTAATTGTGATGATTCTGAAAGTGTTGCCTGAAACTTTTAAACCATTTGCAGTACACAACACGCAAGATGATGATTAGTTATGCTTTGGGGAGTTTAAAACACGGTTGAGAAGCGATAACATACCGAGAAATTTAGTGCCAACGTAAGTAATGATAATATGATGAAAGCGAGTGGCCTTAAGGAAAGAGTAAAAGCAGAGATTATATGCTATAGCTGTGGCCAAAAGTGACACAAGTCACGAGAATGCCGGAGAGAATATAAAGGCCAGAGACAGTGGTGTAGATTGTTTAAAAACTGTAGCCACAGGGACAGTAACTGTAGACGAAAGAAGAAAGATAATGTGAAACAAGCAACTGATGCAGATGATCACACATTTGTCTTCAGAATAAATGAGCATCAAATTCGTGAATTAAAATAGAAGGGATTAATGGTAGACACTGGTGCCACGTCACACGTAATTAACAACCTGAAAAAGTTTAAATGCTTTGATGCAACTTTCCAACTGGAGGAACACATTGTGGAATTAGCTGATGGAACGAGAACCTGTGGGGGCCGCACTGAAGAGAGGAAATGCAGAGGTATGGCTGCTAAATACAGAGGGGCGCAAAGTAAAGGTGATGATGACTCGGGCACTGTATATCCCAATGTATCCACAAAGCATTTTTTCTGTTAAGGCAGCAACGTCCAAGGGGGCCTCGATCAACTTTAAACAAGGCCAGGACCAACTCATCTATAAAAATGGCACCAGGTTTGACATAACTGAGTGTGATAGACTCTTATTTAGACACATATGATGAAGAAAACTATAGTGAAATACATTATGACGCATCTCAGAGCTGTTATGACATTCAAGCATGGCATAAAATGCTTGGTCACTGTAATTTAGAAGATGTGTCAAAATTAGAAAAAGTGGTAAAAGGAATGAAAATTAAAGGTAAAGTTGAGAGACCTAACCTAGATTGTGCAACCTGTACGCAAGGGAAATTTGTACAGAGCAGAAACAGAGAACCAGATACAAGAGCAAAAGTTGTGTTTGAACTAGTCCATACTGATTTGGAAGGCCCAATTGAGCCAGTAGCAAAAGATGGCTTTACATACACTTTAGCATTTACTGATGATTACTCGGGTGTAATATTTGTTTACTTTCTGAAAGCCAAGAGTGATACAGTCAAGGCGACTGAAAAGTTTATTGCAGATTCAGCTCCTTATAGGAAGGTAAAGTGTATCAGATCAGATAATGGCACTGAGTTAATGTCGAAAGACTTTCAGTCACTATTGAGTAAAAATGTTATAAGACATGAAACGTCCGCACCTTACTCATCCCATCAAAATGGGACGGCAGAGAAAAACTGGAGAACACTGTTCAAAATGGCAAGGTGTATGTTGATAGAGAGTGACTTACCTAAAGAGTTGTGGACATATGCAGTAATGACTGCTGCTTTTATTCGCAACAGATGTTATAACAGACGTGTGGGACAGACCCCATTCTTTATGCTAACAGGGAAGAAAGCTGATCTTTCAAGGATGAGAGAATTTGGATCAGTGTGTTATGCATACAGACAAGATAAAAAGAAGTTAGACCCAAGATGTCATAAGGGGATTTTTGTCGGTTATGATAAAAACAGCCCATCATATCTTGTCTATTATCCTGACACAGTAAGGGTCCTTAGACACAGGTTAGTCAAGTTCTTTACTAAGAATATAACTGAATGCCAGATTCAGACAGACCCAGAAGTGATAGATGAAGATCTTAATACCAGAAGTGTGCATGTTAAGTCAGAATCAAAAGCTGACAGTCAAGACACAAAAGTAAGGCAAGAAGAGGAAAGGCAGGATACACACTACTCTAAAAGAGAGAGAAAACCACCTACATACTTGTATGACTATGAGTGTAAAGTTGAAAACGATTATGTGACAGTTAATGTTGACTATTGTCACTAATTAATATGCAATACACCGCAGAGGTTTAAAGAAGCCATGACTTCATCTAACTCGGAAAAGTGGGTCAAAGCTATGAAGGAGGAACTTAAGTCTTTAAAGGAAAACAACACATTTACACTCACCACATTGCCGGAAGATAAAAATGCAGTGGGGGGTAGGTGGGTTTTCACGGTAAAAGACAATGCAGATAATACTGAGACTTACAAAGCTAGATATGTAGCTAAAGGCTACAGTCAAGTCGTTGGTATAGATTATAATGAAACATTTGCACCAACTGTGAGTATGACATCTGTACGAAGCCTAATGCAGATGGCAGCTCAGTACGATTTAGAATTGCACCAGATGGATATACAAATGGCTTATTTACATGCTCCTATTAACTGTGAGGTGTATATGGAGCAACCTGAAGGTTTTGAAAAGAAATCAAATAATGATGCAAAATTGGTTTGTAAACTGAATAAGTCATTGTACGGATTGAAACAATCAGGGCGTAACTGGAACAAAATGTTGCACGATCATCTTTGTGAAAATAGTTTTATCCAAAACCCCGCAGACCATTGTGTATACACTAGACAAACTGAAAATGAGAAAACAGTTCTAATTATATGGCTTGACGATCTAATTATAGCAGCTAGTTACAATGAATCACTAAACGATGCAAAGGAAATGCTCAAAGCTAAATTTAAAATGAAAGATCTAGGAAAGCTAAGACATTTTCTAGGCATTGATTTTACCCAGAATAGTGGTGAAGTAAAGATGAACCAAAAGAGGTACATTACAAAAATTCTTGAGAAATTTGGTATGTCTAATTGTAAAGTAAGAAGTACCCCTTCCGAACAAAAAACAAACTTTGAATGTGACAGTGAATCTACAGATCCAAGAGAATATCGTGAGCTTGTGGGTAGTTTGATATATGTTATGACAAGCACAAGACCTGATCTTAGCTGGATTGTAAGTAAACTTTCACAATATTTGTCACAACCGAGTGAATCTCATTTAACACTAGCCAAACATGTGTTAAAATACTTGAAAGGTACATTGGACAGAGAGCTGTATTACAAGAAAAGTGAAGGGAAACTTCAGCTTATAGCATACAGTGATGCAGATTGGGCAACAGATCAAAACAATAGACGTAGTACAACAGGTTATTGCTTTAGCCTCAATAGAGACGGGACTATTATTTCATGGAAATCAAAGAAGCAACAAACGGTAGTTTTGTCTACATGTGAGGCAGAGTACATGGCATTGGCAGCAACAACACAGGAGAGTTTGTACATTGTGCAGCTGTTGAGTGGAATGGATGAAGAGTGCAAGTATGTGCCAGTAACAATATTTGAGGACAATCAAGGAGCAATCGCTTTGTCAAAGAATCCAGTAAGCTGACAGAGATGTAAACATGTTGACATTAAGTATCATTTTGTCAGGTCAGCACTTAATGTTGACAAAATAAGCATTGAATATTGCCCAACAACGGACATGGTTGCAGATGTCTTTACTATACCTGCTAAGAAATCGAAGATTGAAACGTTCATGTATTATGTATTTGGAATGTGAAGGAAAAGTTATCCAAAAATATGTTCTTAAAATGTATTTGTATACACCGTAAGAGCAAGTGGGGGTGTTGGCTGATAATAAAAGAGAGTGAATGATCGTATGTGTGCTCTTACACTGATGTCGTTGGTGTGGAGAGGTCAAGAGAGGTCACATGACCATGTGCTTTATAATAAAGGAGGAAATGAGGGTTGTTCCCCCTTCTGTTTTTAACCAGATTGATTGCCTTCACATGTGTTTATTTTCCTATATAAATGTATGTATAACCTGACTTTCTTACCCTTAAGATGATACCGCCAACACACTGTACTATTTAAAATGGGCTTTATAGAACTAAACAGAAAAAACTAAGTGACTAAGCTTTTAAGAACTAGGAATGTAACACTTAACATAAAAATATCTTTTAATACTATGTATATAGATAATCGATATGAAAGTATAGTAGGTATGGACATAAAACTAAGTTATATGAATAAGTTGTCAAACATAAACTTATAATATAGTAAGGGAGTAATATGTAATGCCACCCTTGATTTATATGAATAAGAATGAGTGGTGAAGTTGGATGAGGTAGCCAGAAAGAGAACAGTTTTAAATATATGCTGCAATCAGTAAACAACAGAAGGAATTGCTGACAAATAACAAATGTATTATAGAAATCAAATACAGTAGAGGCATTTAAAGAGATAAGTAATAAAATATATAGGGTCTGTTTAAAATTTACCAGTGGAAGGAGAGCTATGGGCTGTGCTCAAATCTCATTTATATTAATGAGGAGTGAGCTGTGACAAAACTAGCTCATAGGCAAAGTAGGATTGGTGTACTAGAAATGGCTGTCAATTGGGCCTTATATGAATTAATGACTAGGAAAGCAGTCTGAAAATGGTGGCAAGGCCTAAGGGTGGGTTCTGACAAGATGGAAATGAGCTTGTGTCTTAGTTGCCTTGTTACTCCTGTGTTCCATTTACACTACGAATGGAAGAAAGAAATTTATTTATTTACATTCTGTTGACTGTATTGGCTCTGCTGGGCATTATCTGTTTTCAGAGTGGACTCAACTATATTAAAGTACGCATCAAAAAAGATCAACATATTACACCATAGGTTATATGAATTCCAAGGTAAAAGTAACTAACACTAAACAATTAGTAGTTGCAGATATACTATTGCATAATAAAATTAAGTGTTATCCTTGTTTAAAGGATCATAACAAGGTTAGAGAGGAGACAATAATAGTAGAGGGTGAAAAAAGGTTTGGGGGACTGTTGAATGGTCACTGAAGCAACTAGGCATGAGGACACTTGTAAAATAGTGTGCTGAAGAGAAGTAGAACTGGATGTAAGTGGTAGGAGAGGGAAAATGTAGTGCTGTAGAGCATAGATGTTAAACTAACAAACACTGCATGAGGAAAAATTAAACACTACCTTCTCCCCAAAAACTGCCACAACCTAAATCTGATCCCTAAAAATGAGATCTGACATTAAATCTGAAAAGAAAAGCTGAGTTATAATAAAAAATGAATTATATTATGTATGTTTATGGGGTGGCATATAGTGAAAATTGTCTGAACTTTATGCTGACAGTTTGTAGCCTTTAACAACTGGGACCACTTTTGAATCTGCATGTGATTTAATACTTGGCATAAGGGACACATTTTTTATTTTGATCCATTAATGTCATCCTTTCGTTTACTGAAGCCAGCTGTTTAATCTCTAAGCCACTGACAGGAGGGTCAGAAAGAACTTGCCTTCTTCTTTATCCTTGCTGGCCATTTCTCGAAGGAACAGAACTGTATATAGAGCAGTCAGTCTTTGTCAGCCAGCAGTTGGTGCTGGTTCTTAAAACCAATGTTGTGTTTTTGCCTGTAAATAGGTGTTTAACACACCCTTTGTATTTTTCTGCAGTTAATGGACTGACTTTAGAGATGTTTTTCACTGTAAATGTATGCATAACTACTGCTTCTACTTTGTGCATTGGTTAAGTAATGACAAAATTCAGAGTCATGTAATTTTCACACATACTTTTACTATGTCTTATATTTGGCTGTGTTCACTGCAGCATGTTGTCTAACTCTTGCCTTGTTTATTCTCCTATCTGTGAGTCAGAATTCTGTTTATTTGGGATATTACGGTAACGGCATACATGCTGTTAGAAACTGTTCCTGTTTGTGCACTTAAGAAGGCTTGTTTAAATTTTTAGTTGAACATGTTTTTGTGGTTTTGTTTATTTATTTTACCTTAGATTGTGATGAATGTAGTTTAATGGCTGAATTCTGCAGTTGTGTGCAAAAGTTTAACCCTCACACTGATTATGTGCTGCTAATGTTGACAGTTGAACTTACCAATGTGTAGATACACATCGCGCACGCACATACACTGCTACAAGATGTGAATGCGATAGATTAAATACACATTCTGCCTGTGAGCTGCTTTCAAATTCAGCTTAATACAAGGGAATATGACTGCGAGATGCACCTGCTGCATTCAAATATAACTTAGTCTTAGTTAGCGAGACAGCAAAAGCATGGAGGAAATTATTTACCATCTGCTTAGTACAAGTTCTGTACAACACACACACCGGTCCACAAGCAAGCTGTTCAGATACTGCAGTGCTAAAGTAAAGTGAAGTATCTGCGACTGCGAACTGCTGCTGCCTACAAATTACATTAATAATACACATTAGTATTATATTCTATTAGTACATTAAAACACAGCTGCCAGAACAAACTATAGTCAGCGTGGAATTAATGAACCACTCGTCCACTCCACTGTCTGCTTAACTGGGTCCGTTAACAAAATTCTTTAGTTTCTTACCTCACCTGGGAGCCCATTAAATTCTGTGTGTAGGTGCTGGGTGGACTGGAATTTAAAATTTTGCACAGACATCTTCTGTTGCTGTATATTCCCTCCAAAACAGTTGAAAACAGAGCTATGAAGCTGATGTCATTATGCACTCCCCTGTAGGCTGATGACGCGGGTGATGTCAGCCATAAATTTAAAGTTGTAGCAAAAAAAAAAAACTCAGGAATTAAAGAGGCCATGCGGGAATTCATGGCACCCCATTATTTTGCCCTCAAAAATGGTAAATACCGAGGAATTTGGTATGGTTGAGAGGTATGGTCCCGGCTCACTTAGTCTTACAACTCCTAGGGTCAATGGCAGCAACAATCACTCTAGTTCCATTGGCAAGGTTCCACATGACATTGCTCCAATGGCTTCTGGCATCACAGTGGTCTCTGTTAACACACGCAATGTCTTACCTAATCCACATAACCAACCGATGCAAGCAGGATCTAATGTGGTGGATGAAGTCAAGACAGGAATTATGGAGTCGCCCTTTCACCCCCACTCAGCCCAAGGCCATAGTGACCACAGATGCATCCCTGATGAGGTGGGAACGGCATTTTCAGGGAATGACAGTCCAAGGCACTTGGTCCCCCTCAGAGGCCAATTTGCATATCAACATCCTAGAACTGGGGGCTGTGCTTCTAGTGTTGCAGGCATTTTAATCGACCCTCCCTTTGGGGACAATTGCAATCAGACAGCATGGCAGTGGTCTGGTACATCAACAAACAAGGTGGAACCAGGTTTTACCCTTTATGTTGGGAAGCCCTTAGAGTGTGGCAATGGGCGATAGCATACAACCACTTTCTGATAGCAATGCACGTTCCAGGGAATTCCAATGTGATCACAGACAAACTGAGCAGATGCAGTCTCTTGCCTCACGAGTGGCCTCTCAATCCCAAGGTAGCGATGAAGATATTTAGTTGCTGGGGCCAGCCTTGCTGCGACCTACAGTGGATATGAAAAGTGTACACACCCCTGTTAAAATGCCAGGTTTTTGTGATATAAAAAAATGAGACCACAATAAATCATTTCAAAACTTTCCCACCTTTAATGTGACCTATAGCCTGTACAATTCATTTGAAAAACAAATAAATCTGTTAGGGGAAAAAATAAAAAATGCACAATAAGCTGGTTGCATATGTGTGCACATGTGTGCACACCCTTAAACTAATACTTTGTTAAAGCACCTTTTGATTTAATTACAACATTCAGTCTTCTTGGGTAGGATTCTATCAGCATGGCATATCTTGATTTCTCAATATTTGCCCACTCTTCCTTGCAAAAGTGCTCCAAATCTGTCAGAATGTGAGGGAATCTCTTGTGCACAGCCCTGTTCAGGTCACCCCACAGATTTTCTATTGGATTTAGGTCTGGGCTCTGGCTGGGTCATTCCAAAACTTTAACTTTCTTCTGTTGAAGCCATTCTTTTGTTGATTTGGACATATGCTTGGGGTCATTATCATGTTGAAAGGTGAAATTCCTCTTCATCTTTAGCTGCCTAGCAGACGCCTGAAGATTTTGGGCCAAAAGTGACTGGTATTTGGAACTGTTCATAATTCCCTCCACCTTGACTAAAGCCCCAGTTCCAGATGAAGAAAAACAACCCCAAAGCATGATACTGTCACCACCACCATGCTTCACCATGGGAGTGGTGTTCTTTTGGAGATCCGAAGTGTTGTTTTTGTGCCACACGTACCTTTTGGAATTGTGGCCAAAAAGTTCAGCCTTGGTCTCATCAGATCATAACACATTTTCCCACATGCTTTTAGAAGACTTGATGTATTGTTTTGCAAATATTAGCTGGGCCTAGATGTTTTTCTATGTAAGAAAAGGCTTCCGTCTTGCAACCCTACCCCATAGTCCAGACATATGGAGAATACGGGAGATTGTTGTCACATGTAGTACACAACCAGTACTTACCAGAAATTTCTGCAGCTCCTTCAGTGTTGCTGAAGGACTCTTGGCAGCCTCCCTGACCAGTTTTTGTCTTGTCTATTCATCAGTTTTGGAGGGGCATCCAGTTCTTTGCAACTTCACTGCTGTCCATATTGTTTCCACTTTTTTGATGACTGGCTTCACTATTTCCAATGGTATATCCAATGCTGTGGACATTTTTTGTACCCTCCTTCTGACTGATACCTTTCAACAATGAGATCCCTTTGATGCTTTGTAAGCTCTCTGCATACCATGGCTTTTGCTGTAGCAGGCAACTGAGTAAATGTCAGGAAAATCCTACTAGGACAGCTGAACTTTATTTGGGGTTAATCAGAGTCTCTTTACTTGATGGCAGGTGTGTAACCAGGAAGACTGAATGCTGTAATTAAATCAAAAGGTGCTTCAACAAAGTATTAGTTTAAGGGTGTGCACACATGCAACCAGCTTATTGTATATTTTTTATATTTTTCCCCTAACAGATTTGCTTGCTTTTCAATTGAATTGTACAGGTTATAGGTCACATTAAAGGTGAAAAAAGTTTTGAAATGATTTATTGCGGTCTAATTTTTTTATATCACAAAAACCTGGCTTTTTAACAGGGGTGTGTACACTTTTTATATCCACTGTATTTGCATTTCCCATAAACCACAAATGCAGCAGTTACTTTGCCCTGTCCCCCACTCAGGGGGGAGTCCCTGAGAGATGCTCTTCTGCATGATTGGCCCCCAGGACAGTTTTATGCCTTTACCCTTTTCTCCTGAGTCCCCAATTTTTGAAGAAGACCGATGGTTGAGAAGCAGAGTAATCCTCATTGCACGTTATTGGCCCTGACAAGTCTGGTTCCCCTTTCTCTGGCCTCACCTGGTTTACTGCCCATGGACTCTGGACCTGACTCCAGACATGTTGTCTCAACCACAGGGGATGGTCCATCCCAACCTATACAGTCTCAAGCTGATGGTTGGTACCTCCACTTCCAGTAATTGCCAGGCAGAAAAAGTCTATCTTCCTCAGTTCAGAAGATTCTTCTGGCTTCCCATAAACCATCAACCAGAAAACTTTATCTTAGTAAATGGAACAGATTTGTGCTGTGGTCTCTTGCAGAGAAAACTGACCCTTTTTCAGCCTCAGTTGATAAGGTTTTAGAATATTTGTCAACTAGTTTCTAACCAGGAGCCTCAGCTTCTACTATTAGGGTTCACTTTGCTGCTATTTCCAATTTTCATAATGGTTTTTATGACCTTTCTTTAATGTCTCATCGCTTTTGCAAAACCTTGAAAGGCATCTTGCATTTGAAACCACCCTTTAAAGAACCCATCGAACACTGGAATTTAACATTAGATGTTAAGTTGTCAATCTCGCCTTCATTCTTGCTGGATGGGTTCGGAGCCGATCCTTGGCTCCGACTCGACACTTGCTAAGCACGAGAGCTAATTTTACCAGCTCAAGGCAACCCTATATCCCATGATGCAAGGCGGAGATTACTCAGATCTGGCTAACGCGCTCGCTAACGAGGTGCCTTCTTTTACCAGCTCTAGGTAAGTGAACTTTTCAGAGACTTTTGTCTACCCCCTTTAACTTTTTACATATAAATATTATTTTTTGTTAATTACCGACTCACGTTAACCCTATTCCTGTCAGTGTTCCCTTCTTTTAAGTAAATATTCCCTTACCCCTAGTTAGGCCTTAGGCCTTCCCTCCTAAATTTTTTCCTGTCAGAATTTTTGTGTGTGACTGTCTGTTATCCCTGTTAGTTTAATTTAATTTAATTAAATTGTTGGACTGAGTGTGTTTTGTGTGTGAGTGTGTTTCCAGTGTTTCATCGACACAGTTATGTCGAAGGACACTAAGGTCTCAGGCTTCAAGAAGTGTGACTTGTGCTGTCAGAAGATGTCTCTGACAGACGGTCACACTTCTTGTGTTTATTGCCTGGGACGGACTCTTGTGCTATCTGTCATGCTTTCAGCCCAAGAGTCCTGCAGGAACGAAAAAATAAGCTCATTTTAAGGGGCTTATTAAAAACCGAGAGCTCTCCAACTAAGTCGGAAGCCCTCGAAACCTGTTAAGCCTTCGGCTCAGGCTTCCAAGCCATCGGCTTCAGGTTCTTCCTCACCAGGTTCGAGATCGACCGCTGGAGCCGATCTTTCTATACCAGTATCAGTATCGGCTCCATCCGGCGCCGATACTGTCAAGTCTAGACACTCAGTGTCGCCGATGGCTCTATTGATCTCAAAAGAGATCTCGATCCTTCTGTGGAATCTATTCATTCGGCTCGATATCACCCTTGCTCTCGGAGCGGAGCCATCGGATCTTCTCAGTCATCCAGGCTATCTGATCATGACCTTGAGAGAGTGGTGAGTAGACTATTAAAGTCTCAGGCATTGGCCCAAATACTCCATAGCCCATCTCAATAGACGGTAGCTATATCACATCCACGAACATTCCTCCTGACTCTCTAGCTCCTCGGAACCAGTACCATTGTGACTCGGCTCCGATTTCCTCCTTGAGACCTTCATTGGAGGGATCCGGTGTCTAGTTCGTCAGCTCGAGGGTGGCATCGGACCCTTGTCCGACCCGTTCTCCCTCTCGGAGCTTGAGCTCGGCCCTGACATCTGCTTCGAGCCTTCCCTCTCGGTGAGGCCTGGGGTTCCTATCTCTTCGAGCGGGAACCTTCTGGTCTCTCTGATGGGGAGCCGAGGTGATGAGGAGTGTACTAGCCCCTGGGCTTAGTCAACGGACAGTTCCATCAGCTCCTCCCACTACAGTGCCTGCTGACATCTCTTCCCACTCTCTTGCTCCCGGACCCAGAGATCCAACGCCTCAGGTTTCCCCATTGGGAATATCTTCCTCTTCCGAGGCTTCTCCTGATCCGTCAGGAGAACCACCCCCCCCGTAAGAGGACATGTAAGAGGAAACATTTAGACTCCCCTGAGTCTACTACATCAGATATTGACTTGGATGAGTCGGAGGGGTCCCCAAGGTCCTCCTCTGAGGATGTCTCATTTTCAGACATCCTTG
Organism: Protopterus annectens; assembly: GCF_019279795.1. NCBI lineage: Eukaryota > Metazoa > Chordata > Ceratodontiformes > Protopteridae > Protopterus > Protopterus annectens. The sequence continues at coordinate 307,855,930 of NC_056731.1, forward strand.
AAATCCTTAAACAGAGGGGGAACTGGCCCTTAATCCCTCTGAGGACGAGTCAGTATACCTGTCTCAACCCTCCACCTCCTGGGTGTCTCCGCCTTTCGACCCTCTCATGGAAGTAGTGGCTCGGAAGACGTGGATGGCTTCGGATTCGGTGGTACCTACCCCCAGGAGACCTTCAAAATTTATTACAGCCCCACAAGATAGACAATACTTGACAAAAGGTGTCCCAGTTGATGCCATGGTGGTGGCTGCTGCCACCAAGAAGGAATTAGCTGATCCTTCAGTACCGGTTCACCTCCTAATAAGGATTCTAGGACTATGGACAGGTATGGTAAGTGGATTTTTTCTTCAGCGACTTTTACCATGAGATCGCTGAACTACTTATGCCACTTCACCCGCCTACAAAGAGATGTTCTTAAAGAGTTGGGAGAAGTTTTACAGGATCCGTCAGCTGCTGGGTCTCGGGATAAGATTAGCTCACAGCTAGAAATCCTTAACTCCATTGCTAACTCCTCCATGCGGCTCATTTCTTATGCAGCCGATGGAAGGCACAGGAGTGGCTTTAAGGCATCAGTCCTGGATGCGGCTTTGTAATTTTGCAGACCCCTTCAAGGCGTCTTTCACAAACTCCCCTTTTGATGGCTCGACCTTGTTCGGTCCTCAAGTGAAAGACACTTTGACTAGATCACGAACAAGATGGCAAGACTCTTTCTGCCGTAGGAGTCCGTTTCTCCACCCCTTCTAGACCTTACCCCAAAGGACAGAAGGGAGGGAAAATGTGGTTCCGCAAATCTCAAGGAGTCATGCCTGATGCACGAAGTCAGTTTACCCCCAGAGGCAGAGGGGGTAATACACAGAGCCCTAACCTAGGGGCAGAGGGGTCCGCAGAATCAGGGTAGCAGAGAGCCTCTTTCTGACAAACCCTTCCAGCATCCCTGAGATGTTGCCCGATTGTCCGCCGGAGGCAGTCGGGGAAAATTATCGCTGTACCCAATAGCCTGGCTTTCCCTTTCTCAAGACAAATGGGTACAGTCAATTATATCCGAGGTTACAAAATTCCCTTTATTCAAACCCCAATTCAACAAAAGGGAACCCTTCCAGATGTTCCACCCGGTCTAAGGGAACTAGCAGTACTAGAAATATCAAAACTGCTAGTAAAAAGAGCCATCCAGCCAGTCCCAGCGGACCAAATAGGATCCGGAATCTACTCAAGGTTCTTTTTAGTTCCAAAAAAGACAGGGGACTGGAGACCAATATTAGATCTGAGCAAACTCAACAAGTTTGTAAAGAAATCAAGATTCCGGATGGTCACGCTTCAGTCCATTCTGCCTTTTCTGGGCAAGGACAATTGGATGTGCTCTTCAGGATGCGTACTATCACATAAAAATTCACAGACGCTCCAGAAGATTTCTCCGCTTTTGGCTGGGGACCCGTCACTTCCAATTCAGAGCCCTGCCCTTTGGACTCACTACATCCCCCAGAGTGTTCACCAAATGCATGGCAGTGGTTACGGCTCACCTGAGACGTCAAGGATTCCAGGTGTTTCCATATCTAGATGACTGGCTCCTCACTGCCACCACCAGGCATCAGCTTCTCCAAGCCAGAAATTACACCATTCACACTTGCAGAGGGCTAGGAATTTCTATAAATTTAAAAAAATCTGCCTTGTCGCCTTGTCAATATATTACTTTTATAGGCGCAAATTTGGACACCGTACAACTTTCTGCAAGGTTGACAGACCAAAGGATCTTGGACATTCAAAGACACGCCCAAGTGATTCTATTCAGCAACAAAATTCAGGCCAGATTTGCTCTGAAAGTACTGGGTCTTATGGCGGCCGCCATAACACTTCTTCCACATGTGGCTGCTACAATGGATGCTATTCACCCAATGGTCCTTTCAACAACTTCCCATGTATCACGAGATCATAGTAACTCCAACTTGCAAAAGACATATGACTTGGTGGATATCGTCCCCTCAAATCCAACAAGGCAGACCATTTGTTCCTCTTGCCCCGGTTGCCACGGTTACATCGGACGCCTCCTGATCGGGTGGGGGCATTATCAGGGCAGAATGGTCCATGGCACTTGGCAACCTTTCGAGTACCATCTGCACATAAATGTTCTGGAGATGAGAGCAGTGCTTTTAACGTTGCAAGCCCTCAACGACTCTCTTCCCCTGGGAACTATTGCAGTCCAAACGGACAATATGTCCGTAGTGTGGTACATAAACAAACAGGGCGGAACCAAGTCCTATCCACTGTGTCGAGAGGCTCTCAGACTTTGGCAATGGGCAATCTCCTCTCACCGGTTTCTGATAGCAATGCACATCCCCGGGAAATCCAACATCATAGCGGACAGATTGAGCAGAGCTATTCTCATGCCTCATGAGTGGTCTCTCAAACAGTCAGTGACGGAAGAGATTTTTCAGAAATGGGGCCTTCCTTGCTGCGACCTTTTCACTACACCTCAAAACAGCAAATGCCCAGACTTCTTCTCTCTCTTCCCCCTTCCAGGCCATCCCCCCAGAGACGCTTTAACCCAAGATTGGCCCCGGGGACTTCTTTATGCTTTTCCTCCTTTTCCGCTGATACCTCAGCTAATTCAGAAAGCAACCACCTTGAGAGCCAAGTTGATTCTCATTGCCCCTTATTGGCCTCGACAGATTTGGTTTCCGTTCCTACATCATTACCTCTTGGTACAGCCATGGCATCTGGACCCGGTTCCAGATCTTCTGACCCACCAGTCGGGTCAACTGCACCAATCCATACCTTCTCTCAACCTCACTGCTTGGTTGCTCCACTTCCATCCTTAGCCAGGCTTCCTATGATTTCTAATCCTGTACGGAATATCATAGTAGCTTCCCAAAAATCTTCTACCAGAAAGATCTACACTAGTAAATGGCGATGTTTCTCTTTCTGGGCAAAAGCTAGGAACATAGACCCCTATACTGCTCCAATTCATTCGGTGTTGGACTTCCTAGCTGACATTTTTAATTCAGGATCCTCTTCTTCCACAGTGAAAGTTCAATTGGCAGCCATTTCAAATTTTCATATAGGCTTTTTGGACCACAACATTATGTCACATAAACTTTGCAAGGCATTCCTTCGAGGTATCTTTTTATTGAAACCTCCTATTAGAGACCCCCCACCACAGTGGGATCTAAATTTAGTTTTAACATCCTTGATTCTTCCCCCTTTCAAACCTGCAGCTGCCTGTTCCTTGAAATTGCTTTCTTGGAAGACACTTTTTCTAGTTGCCATTACATCTGCCAGGAGAGTATCTGAGCTTCATGCTCTCTGTGTTCACCCTCCCTATCTAATATTCCACAAAGATAGGGTATCCCTAATAACTAATCCATCTTTCTTACCAAAGGTGGCATCTCAGACTTACCTAAATCAGTCCATTGATCTTCCAGTATTTTTCCCGAATTATTCTGATAGAGCTGAACAAAAGTTACATTATCTCGATGTTCACCGTCAGCTGAGATATTATCTGGATAAGACAAAAATTTTTAGGAAATCTGATCAACTTTTTCTATCCTATATAGAGAACAGGAAAGGCCTTCCAGTTTCTAAGGTAACTTTATCTAGGTGGCTGTCTTCCGTGATCACTTACATTTATCAGCTCAGAGGCAAAGAGTTGGTTTCTAACCCAAAAGCCCATTCTACCAGAGCTCTAGCTACATCTACAGCTTTTCAAGCTAGACTTCCAATAGACACTATTTGTGCAGCAGCCACATGGGCCTCTCCTCATACCTTTGTCTCACATTACAAATTAGATTTGGTCTCCAGAGACAGAGCAAATTTTGGTTCCACCGTTTTCAAGAGTCTGTTCCATTGAGCCACCCAGGATAGAGGTATCCAGCAAGAATGAAGGTGAGATTGACAACTTCCTCCCTCCTTCCCCTAGCCTGGTCAGACTGAGAAGATTATACATCTTCTATTAAGAGGTTATTACCTTTTTCTAGCTGTTCAACTGTCACCAGATTTTACAATGTTTAATCTTTCACCCCTTTGAACCAGCAGCCACCTGTGATATCAAATTCTTATCTTGGAAGACCCTTTTTCTTGTAGCCATCACGTCAGCCAGAAGAATATCACAATTGCAAGGCTTGTGTGTGAAACATCCATACATTATTTTTCATAAAGAGAGTATCATTTAGAACCAACCCCGCTTTCCTTTCTAAGGTTGTATCAGACTCAAATATTAACCAAACTATATACCTGCCAGTTTTCTTTCCAAATTTTTCAAACAAAGGAGAATATTGTTTACATTTGATGGATGCCCACAGAAAATTACGCATTTACTTAACTAGAACGGATTGTTTTTGTCCTTTTCAGGCACTTGACTGGGCAAACCAATTCCCAAAGTTACCTTATCAAAATGGTTGAGAGATTGCATCATCTTTGTTTACGGCCAAAATAAACTGAATCTATAAATGAAGGTCAAGGCTCATTCTACCAGATCAGTTGCCACTTCAGTAGCCTTTCATTTTAGAGCCACTATGCATGACATTTGTGCAGCAGCCACTTGGGCTACCCTGCATACCTTTATCATTCATTACAAATTGGATATGGTCTCCAGGGAAAGAGCATCCTTTGGCTCTATGGTGCTCAGGAACCAAGTAAAAGAGAAGGTCCAGTCCCTTGGTAAGTAGCAAAAATCTTTAATAAACAGGCAGAATAAGCGCTTTCGTCTTGGTACAATGGTGCTCAGGAATATCCTTCCAAAGGGTCTCCCAGGACATAAAGTAGCTAGGGCACTGACCCAACAGTCAAGAATGAATGAAGATTAACAACATCAGATAAAGAAGTTATGTTCTTACCATAACATTCCATCTGTGTTGTTTATCTTCATTCATTGTTGACATCCCTCCCAACCCCCTCCAAAGACTCGTGGATGTTCAGATCTAGTCCTGGTATTCTCATAGGGCAGTTACTCAACAAAGTTTCTACATTTACTTCTACGGGCAAAACTTGATCTGAGGGGAAGGGAAGAGAGGCACTATGGGTAGCCTTAGCGCGAGCATTTTCTGGCTGGCGCTAGCTTGTTACAATGGCCAAGTCAGTTCTGAGGACGGAACCGAGACCCAACAATCAAGAATAAATGAAGATCAGCAACACAGATGGAACATTATGGTAAGAACATAACTTCTTTTTCTAGTCTTTGGACCATCTGCTGCAGAGGTCCTTAAAAAAGAGTGATGAGAGATGCAAGCTGATTCAGGGAATTTCAGAGATTGTTTAGACTTCCTTCACCAAGTTTAGCAAGGAGTATAATGCTTCTTCTGCAATCTTTTCTAAAAAAGCACAATGAGCAGACACAGCAAACTCCTGTTAAGTAGATTTTTAGAAAGTAATGACAAGGAGGTCCCAAGAGGAAAACTAGAACCACCACCCCCCCCCCCCAGAATAAAGGACAGTCTAACAAATATGAATGATTATCAACTGAATCCTTTCTCCTCGTTTCCTCCCCTGGCAAGTTCTTAATCTTTTCAAAAATCTGAACCTCCATTTCTCTGTTTGGCAGTGGATAGTCTCAGATAAATGAGTTCTGGAAGTCATCCATGATGGATACAAATTGCAGTGGTAAACTCTTCCTCCTTTTCAAGCAATTCCTCCTTATCCACCAGATCAAATATATGGATTACCTCCTGTCATTTGACATCTGCTGACTCAGCGGGTAATAAAAGTGGTTTCTCCTCCTGAAATAGAAGGATTTTATTCAAGAATGCTTCTGGTGCCAAAGAAAGAAGCTTCATGGGACAGTTCTGTATCTTTCCTTTTTAAACAAGTCTGTGTTAGTGCCAAGTTCAAAATCTGTTACCTCTCATTCTGGTGGCCTTAGATTTAAAAGATGCTTGTCATCACTTTCTTATAGCTTTACATTTCAGATATTTCTTAATGTTTTATGTGTCTGGATGATGCTTTTAGTTCTCTGTTACCATTTACCATTCCTCTAGCAAATCTTCACATGAGAAAAAAATCAGTAGTACCTAAAATCAGTATTATCTCAACATAATGATCCCCTGACATTCCAAATTCTAGTTTTGAGGTTTGTGAAAAGGATGTTTTTTGATGGAGTGACTACTTTCTTTCTGAATCCAGGTCTCCCAAGTTCCCTTCCAGCTCCAGCACAGTCTATAACAACAGACACCTCGAACTTTGCTTGGGGAGCATTGTCTGTGGAGATAAGACATATATGAAAGCACATAAATATAAAAGAGATGCTGGCTCTCATAAATGCTGTCAACACTCCCAATCATTTATGGTCCCCTGGACCGTTAGAAGTGTTTACAGACAATACAACAGTAATGTGATACATAAACAAACAAGTGGAAATGGATCTTACCCTATGTGCAGACTAGCATGGTAGCCTGAGGTGCAGCTTTTCAGAACAGTTTCATTCTACAGGCATCTTACATTCCATCAAAGCAAAACTGTGTGAGAGAAAAGATGTGCATGACTAGGACAGACCCTCACAAATGGAAATGAGATCTGGGAGTCTTCCAGGAGCAGCTCCAGCTCTGGGGAACACCTCAGATGGATCTTTTTGCCTCCATTCACAACAATCAATTGGCAAAAGCTGGCTCTAGAACTCAATGCAAGAAGGCCTGGAAATAGATGCATTTTCTTTTCCTTTTTCTTTTCCTTGCACAAGAATGCTCCTGTGTGGTTTTTCACCTTTTCCAGTAATATCCAGGCTCATTTTAGAAATCCAGAAGGACTCTCCAAACATCATTGTGGTGACTTACTCCTGGATCAGGCAATGGTGGTTTTCCCTTCTATTGGGAATGGCCAAAGGCAATTGTCACATACTTCCAAACATATGGGATCTACTTACACAGGACAAGGGGTGTTTATACATCCTGATGCCAAACAACTGCAACTAACTGGCTGGATGATAGAGTCTTAATGCCTTTTAAGTACCTGTATTTTGAGGACATGCAGCAGATATTAACTCATTATAGCAGAGTGACCCCTCCAGGTGTTTCTAGAACTAGATCCTACTGACACCTGTAGGCATCAAATATTGCTTGTTCATATTGAAATTAATAATTCAAAAGCCATGCTACATGCAAGGAACTAAAATATTTCATCTTAAAGCTTACATAATGATAAACACAGATGTGTTGATATTTAACCTCTATCTAATGCAGCTAAAGAGACAGGGAATATTATTTGCATAGCATTGATTTGCATTGTAATAATTTTCAATTTTCTTTAAATATCTCAACAACCCACTGACACAGAGAAAGGTGCTTAGCCTCATATGGAAATTCACAGCTGAATAACGAAAATGCTTTTGGCAGTATATGTATTGCTTGAATTATTACTGACATATTGTAAATTGTTTATACAACTTGTCCAACAAACAAGAAATGTATAAATACCACACACAGCAAGTCAGCGATCCAAAACCAAATCTTTGTTTAATAAAATGCACGTACAAAAATCTAAATTTCTGTAGCGCCTCGGCTATAGAAGCCTTTAACAGAGTACAAATACACATGCTTCAATTCAGTCTTATATACTCACTTAATTACTTAATTATACAATAAGAGACAATCATTCAATTAAAATTCACACAATGTCTTAAAGCAAACTTTTCCATGTGCATTCCTGGTTCAAGCCCCTGGGCTCATAGTATCAAACTTTAAAATCAACATAGTTTCTTTTTTTCTTAACAAGTTTTTAACTTGTTGATCAGTCATGTATGGATTAGTTTCTACCCTATCTAATATTGTTGCTTGCAGCCCCTCTGGGTTACCATTATGAAATTCTTTAAAATGAATCGCTACAGGGCTGGTTTGCTTATTTTTCTTAATATCCCTTATATGTTCTTTCAGCCGGCACGAAAATTCTCTTTTACTTTCCCCCACATAAAATTTCTGACAAGAACATTTCAAACCATAAATAATGCTTTCTGAATTGCAACTGAATGCTCCTCTTGATTGAAATTTTTTTCCATTTATACATGTGAATTCTTTCACTATAAACTTACACACACTACACTTTCCACATGGTGATGTTCCCTCCATACATATAGATTTAACAATCTTCATCACTGGCGTACTAAATTTTCCATGGACCAAAAAATCTTTTATGCTTCTACCTCTCCTAAAGGAGAAGATTATGTTTTTATTTTGCAAAAAATCATTTTCTCGTTTCATAGGTAGGTACTAGGCTATCTGCCCAAGGGCATTTATAAGCCTAGCCAGAGTTTCGCCACCCCATTGATTAATTAACTGAGCCTCTGTCAAGAAGAGCCAATGAAGTGATCCCAGGGGTGTATTTCCTGTTACCCATCCACTCGTCAAGGTTTCTCTTGAAGAGTGTTAGTGAGGGTCTCTGCCTAATGTAATTAGGAATTTTGTTCCAAAGCATGGGGAGTCTCTGTGACAGGAATCTATCCCTCCAGCATGTTCTATTTATTGTTGTGGCGAGGTTTAGCTCACTAGAGCAAGTGGCTTGCAGTGACTTGGATTTATTTAGATGGAGCATGTCCATCAATTCTGAGTTGGACATGGCTTTGTAAGTCAGGCAGAGATCACCTCTGAGTAAGCGATATGCCACTGAGTACAGCTGGAGTTTTTCCAGTCGGGCTGTATAGAACATATGTTTGAGACCAGTAATCCTCTTGGTGAGGTACTTTTGTGGTCTTTCCAGCTGTTGGAAGTGTCTTGTGAGGTACATCCCAAATGGGGCATTGTACTCTATGATTGGTCTGATGAGTGATGAGTAGAGGGGCACTATAACCTCTTTATTTCTAGATGTGAACCCTTTAGTAATTAGATGGGCTACATAGAAGGATTTCCTAACTACTTTGACAATATGATTGTCAAAGGAGAGATTACTATCTACTTGGGACCCCAGATCTCTTATTACCTCTTCTGTATTAAGGCGGCTGCCACCTATGTAGTAATTCATGGGTGATTTGTTTTTCCCAAACAGGATGACTATGCATTTTTTGGCATTTAGCATGAGACCATGAATTGGACACCAGGTGTCCATCTCAGTAAGGCCCATTTGGAGAATGTCCGTGTCAGCTGGAGGGTCAATTATGGCTCCCAGTTTGCAGTCATCAGCGAACTTGGTTAGCCATAGTCCTCCTATGTTTGCCTGTACTTCTGAGAAGTATATGCCGAACAGTAGGGGTCCCAGGACCGAGCCTTGTGGAACACCACTTGTGACTGGTTTAGAGTCGAACCTGAAGCCTGCTATTCTTACCATGTGAGTTCTGTCTGTAAGCCAGTTGGCAGCCCATCTCGTGACGTAGGGGTTTATGTTCAGGCTGGTGAGTTTTTCTATAATTCCCGAGTGGGGAATGGTGTCAAAAGCCTTGGCGAGGTCAAGGTAGGCCAGGTCAACCACTTTCCCCTCATCTATGGCCTTGGTGACTGTCTCAAAAAAGTCAACCAGGTTTAGTAGGTATGATCTACCCTTAACAAAGCCAAACTGGGTCGGGTCAAGTGTTTGGAGGTTCCCAATTTCTTTGTTAATGAGTTCCATGATGATGCGCTCCATAGCCTTGCAGACCAGGCTAGTCAGGCTTATGGGGCGATAGTTACCAGGATCAGTTGTGGCCCCTCCTTTGTCGAGCAGAATAACCATTGCTGTGCACCATTCTATGGGCACGTAGTCTGTGGAGAGGCTGAGGTTGAACAGTATGTTTAGTAGGGGGGTTAGTTTGTTCTGTAGTTCATGCAAGACGCAGCCTGGGACACCATCTGGCCCTACTGACGCTGTACTTTTGGCTTTTGAAAGGGCTGTTTTCATCTGTGCATCTGTGATTTCCAGGACACTACACTTTTCCGGTATTGTTGTGGGCCCTTTTGGGGGTGAAAGGGGGGGTGAAGTTTGCACTGAATCTATCTGCCAGGATGTTGGCAATATCAGTGGGTTCAGTATATTTTGTGCTATTTTGCACTAGCTCAGAGCATATCTGCGAGTTGCCACTTAGATTCTTGACAAGCAATGAATTGGTGTCACCTTTAGAAGCATAATAATGTTAAGTGCTGCCTTAATTTGCTCCGTTTTCCTATATAAAATGTGACATGCTGTGCATGTTGCCACTATAGCTTTCGTGTTGCAATTATGTTTACCCATTATTTTGTACTGAATTTTGTTAACCAGGGCAACATTACCTTCTTTAATGTGCTTACATTGTGCACAGCTGCCGCATTTACTCATCCCATTAATAGAACTCCTCGTTTTAGATTGTTCGCTTTCCAAAAGTGTTTTCAAATTAACCCCCCATCTAAAAGTAATAGCCGGTGGGCCACTACAAATGTTTTGAACATGTTTATCATTTGAAAGCAGTATCCAATTTTTACTTAATATATCCCTTATAAAATGATGGTCTGTTGAAAAGGTACATAAAAACCTAAGATGGTTGTTAGTTGGGCTAGATCCAACCCTACATGCATCATTACTTATTGACTGACTAGTTTGGTTAGCAACACTTTGAGAGGATAGAATAGGACTAAAGTGGCCCATTCTACGTTTATATCCAACTTCATCAATGACTTCATCTATCAAATTTGACGGGTAACCCCTGTTACTGAACATGCTTACTAGCTTTTTGCATTCCACTTCAAAATCATGATCATCTGTCACCATTCTTGCCGCCCGCACCATCTGGCCTTTAACAATTGCTTTCTTTTGGTGGTGCGGGTGGCAACTAGAAAAATGCAGGAAACCGTTAGAGTAAGTTGGCTTCCTATAAATGTTGCTCTTAAATCTCATATTCGAGCAATCCTTTGCAAGCAAAATATCCAAAAAACTAATTTCAGTGTGACTAAAATTAAATGTGAATTCTAGAAAATTAGTTAAAGTGGTAATAGACTCAATAAAGCTAGGAATAAGTTCCGATTGCCCTTTCCACAGAATAAACATGTCATCCTGGTATCTAGTGTACCAGGTGACATAAGTTTGAAACATAGAATTTTGGAATAATAGTGTATTTTCCCATTGAGCCAAGGCGTTTTCACAGGGCGAACCCATGGCTACCCCTGATGTTTGCATGTAGGTTCGACCTTCGAACTTGAAGATGTTGTTGCAAAGTATAAGCTCCAACAGTGTCTCAACTAGGTAAATGATCTTGTCATTTACTTTTCTAGCAAACAGGAAATTCCCCCTCTAGGCCTACATCGTGTGGTATCACAGTGTACAAATCTTTTATGTCAACTGTGAGGAGCACCAAAGTTGGATCAAATTGGATTTTGTTAATAGAGTCCAAAAAGCTCAAGAGCCCTTTAAATATGATTTTCCTTGGCTAGCAATGGCTTGAGCAAAATGTCAACATACTTGGCACATGGGGTGATGGACCCTCTACCATCCACAATAGGCCTGGGGGTGGGTCATGGATGGATTTATGGTTTTTGGGTACTCAAAAGGCTGGTAACCTGGGTGATGTCATAGTTAAATAACTATGCAGATCAGTGTCTATATAATTTTCCCGGGAATAAATCTTCCAAAATGTGTTGAATCTTCCTGTAAGCTGTGTTGACTTCGTGACACTGATCTCTTGATAGGGGCCCCTTCTCTAAATGTTGTAGGACTTTCTCAACATAGACGTAATGGTCCATAAATGAGCCCATTCCTTTATGGGGTTTCATCACTAACTTTACAGTCTTTCAGAGTTCTAATCCATTCCTATCCTGTACTGTTATATTAGGTTTAGTATTTTTATGTGGGGGATGGTTGGTAGCCAAATGTCTAAAGTCTAGTTCACATGCTAGATCAAAAGCCTTTAAATTCTGGGTCAGGGGTGGATTAAAAACACTAGCTATCCTAAAGGGGTTCACTAAGCATGTTCTAGTAAAATTGAAATTCAATTTACGTAAACATTCAAATCAATTACTGTTTTCCCATGTCAAAATCTGTAACAAATTTTAAACCCCTCTAGAAAAGAAATCACATACTTTGTTCCACATTGAAAAGGTGAAGTTGTATATTTAAAGCCCCTTCAGTAGCTTATAACTTTTAAGTCGATTTCGAGATTATTTCTTCTTCAAATTCCTCTTGTTCTTTGGGGACTGATGGTTCCGTTAATTTAAGTTTCTGATTGGGATCCGTCCTAAAATCCTGGGCAAGTACTGGATCACCAATGTTGTTATTGTTGCTATTTGAAATATTGTGATTGCCACCATTAGTATTGATATTGTCTTTCCCTTGAGCCTGGTTACTGCCTCCCTGGTCATTGATGCATGTTTCCTGACCCACGGCCATCGGGAACACCGGGGACTGATCAATAACAAGTGGAGGTACATCATGTCTCCTTACTTGATGAGTAGTGTTAATGCCTCTCACAGCATATTTGGGCTGGCTAACTAATGGGGACAGAGGGTACACTTTATTATTAGAATACTGAGATATGTCCCTCTCGATCTTCTTCTTCTTATTGTTTGATAATTTAAGCATTGTTGCGTCAATACTAGAGAAAATTCTTGAATATTCGTATCTGTATCTATTAAAGTTCGGGTTGTTTTTAATGTCATGTTCCAACAACTGTAAATCTTTTTGATAAGACACTATTTGTTGTGCATAGTGACTTATCAAACTCTGCATAAATTCAAAGCCTTGTTTATCAAACATGTTCAAAAGCTGTTTGTGTAAGTCAGATCCATTAACTAATCCCACAGGGAACCTCCACTGCCGGAGGCCCTTCGGAACTATGTGCTTTTCCAAGCATTCCTCCAGCTATGCTACCTCCAATTGTAGCTTCCTACATTTAAATAGCTTGTAATCAAACTCACTAATGATGAGCGTAATAGCTATAAAAGTACCTTCCTGTTCCTGTACAGTGCCTGTCATATCTCAAACATCAGTTGAAAAGAAGTTCCTTTTACTTAGAAATGTGTTCAAGGAGGTACAGAATTCTGCTCGCTCTGCACGGATTCGTTCCCCTTGTTTGTCTGTCTCAGTTGCGGAAAGTCATGCGCTTCAAAAAATGGAGCGTTGTCGTTATCTGGCTGGCGGTGATTCCTTTTACCGCTAACCCCGCTGTCAACACTCCTTCTGTGCCCAGCCGGTTGCCGGTTGGGATGTACTTGATAACAGTTCCGCTCCTCTGTAACTGGGACAGGCGCCCCATTCACATTACCTCCTTTTATGCTGTAATCCAAATCTTCGAACCTCTGTGTCAGCTGATCTAACCGCCCCATAATCATTTGTATTAGGATGGTTAAGTTACCGTTCTCAGCGTTCGCCTCCACAGTACTACGGGCTGGACTGTTTTCCCCCTTATCCATTTGACCACCTTGTTCTAGTTGTTGAGAAAACAACGGAGAAGATGAAAAGTTAGGCGTACCAGCTACCTCCTCGTTAGCCATCCACAAACCACGAACAAAAGCTGCACAAACTTTTGAAAACAGATACAAGAGGTAGGTGGTACTGCCAAACTTGGATTAAAACAGTCACAAAGATCAGGTCTCCTTAACACAACTTTATTGTGTTTTGAGCACTATCGTTTCCTTCCTCAGAAACAAAGACAAAAACAAAACAGTCACATACAGCCCTTACTTTAAAACCTTTTAAAATGTCATGTGGTGCTAATTAATGATACATTGCTTGACATTAACCCTTACTCAGCTTAAAAAATCTTTCTAAGCATGTTCTCGTATCCTGCAATGCCTCGCTAGTGGTACATGTAACTAAAAATTGATTAAAATACTATACAATGGATATATGTATACATTAATAAATATTATAAAAATAAAAATAAAAACAAAAGTATGAAAATGAATCCAATTTAAACAATAAAACAGTTGGCCAATAATGTTCATATATAATGTTTAAACAATATCTGACCACCTTTTAAAATTCTTAACACTGGTTTTAATATAATAAACCAGTATGTAATAAACTATACTTCAAAGAAATAACTTATAAAACTGTGAACCTATGAAAAACTAAAGAATAATAATAAGCATGCGTTATTAATGTATACATATATCCATTGTATAGTATTTTAATAAATTTTTTAGTTACTTTCCACTAGCGGGCATTGCAGGATAGAACATGCTTAAAAAGTTTTTTTAAGCTGAGTAAGGGTTAATGTAAAGCAAGTCATTAATTAGCACCACTGACTTTTTAAAAAAGGTTTTAAAGTAAGGGCTGTATGTGTTTTTTGTTTGTCTTTGTTTCTGAGGAAAAACGTTTAGAAATTTTAATTGATTTTGCAACCCAAGGGCTTTTCTTTACTTTGCATTGTTTAAAAAGGGGGTATCTACCTGGGTCCCCAGATCTCTTATTACCTCTTCTGTCTTAAGCGGGCCGCCAGCTATGTGGTAATTCATGGGTGTTTTGTTTTTCCCAAACAGGGTGACTATGCATTTTTTGGCATTTCGCTTGAGACCATGACTTTGACACCAGGTGTCCATCTCAGTAAGGCCCTTTGGAGAATGTCCGTGTCAGCTGGAGGTCAATTATGGCTCCCAGTTTGCAGTCATCAGCGAACTTGGTTAGCCATAGTCCTCCTTGTTTGCCTGTACTTCTGAGAAGTATATGCCGAACAGTAGAGGTGCGAGAACCCAGCCTTGGGGGACACCACTTCTGACTGGTTTAGAGTCGGACCGGGAAGCCTGCTATTCTTACCTGTGAGTTCTGTCTGTAAGCCAGTTGGAAACCCATCTCTGACGTAGGGGTTTATGTTCAGGCTGGTGAGTTTTTCTAAAACCCCGAGGGGGGAATGGTGTCAAAACCCGAGGTCAAGGTGGGCCCGGTAACCACTTTCCCCTCATCTATGGCCTTGGTGACTGTCTCAAAAAGTCAACCAGGTTTAGTAGGATGATCTCCCTTAACAAAGCCAAACTGGGTCGGGTCAAGTGTTTGGAGGTTCCCAATTTCTTTGTTAATGAGTTCCATGATGATCCCTCCATAGCCTTGCAGACCAGGCTAGTCAGGCTTATGGGGCGATAGTTACCAGGTCAGTTGTGGCCCCTCCTTTGTAGCAGAATAACCATTGCTGTGCACCATTCTATGGGCACGTAGCCTGTGGAGAGGCTGAGGTTGAACAGTATGTTTGGGTGGGGGTTTTTGTTCTGTAGTTCATGCAAGCCCAGCCTGGGACACCATCTGGCCCTACTGACGCTGCTTTTGGCTTTTGAAAGGGCTGTTTTCACTGTGCGTCTGTGATTTCCAGGACACTACACTTTTCCGGTATTGTTGTGGGCCCTTTTGGGGGGGGGGGGGGTGAAGTTTGCACTGAATCTATCTGCCAGGATGTTGGCAATATCAGTGGGTACAGTATATTTTGTGCTATTTTGCACTAGCTCAGAGCATATCGGGAGTTGTCACTTAGATTCTTGACATAGCTAAAGAAGGCTTTGTGGTTATCTTTCGAATCCTTGGCTATTTTTTTTTCGAAGTTAGCCTTGGAGGATTTTATGAGGGCCCTTTAAATTTCTTAATGATACTGATCAGGGATGTCTTTCCTTTTTGGGATTTGTTTTTTTTCTGAACTAGTTTCCTACTTCTGTTGTATAGCCTGTTTATGGTAGGGGTCCACCAGACGGGTTTTCCCTTTTTCTTAGGGAGTGAGTCTTGGTTTTGTAGGGATGGCACAATCCATGCATCCTTGTAGGTGCTCATAGAGTGCATTTGAAAAGGGTTTCCCTTTCATCTTGGACACTGTTATCCTTTAGCGTGGGGCTGTGAAACTTACCACCTCTGTCTTAAGTAAGGTGAAGTTTGCTATAGAAAAGTTTTTCACTGTGGTTTCCTTGGTTGGAGGTGGTGGTGTGGTGTGGACATCCAGAGTGATTAGTTTATGGTCTGATCTAACCAGTGACGGGTTGACCGGGGTGGGAACACCTGTATGTTGGTGATGACCAGGTCCAATATATTTTCACCTCCGGCAGGGGAGTTTACCAGCTGATCCAGGACATTTGAGTTGATAAATTCCAGGAAGCTCTGGACCTGGGAGTTTGTACTTGAGTAGTTTTCCCAGTTAATGGTAGGGTAATTGAAATTGAATATCAGGGTGTTTAGGACCTTCATTTTTTCCAGTGTCTCCAGAAAGGCAGAGTGGTGGTCCTGGGTCATGGGGGGTGATTGTAGCAGGCCACAATTTGCATTGCAGATTTGCCTGATGTTAGTTGCACATGGATAATCTCAGAGGTATCATGCTGCACCACTAACCTGTAGGTGCAGGTATCCTTGATGAATATGGATACACCCTCCTTTTGTGTTTTGGTCCATGTTCTGGGGGAAATGTGTGGTATGAGTTGTAGCCCGGTAGTGCTGGGGTGCTCTGGAGCCTTGAACCAGGTTTCATTACTGCACAGATGTCGGCTTCTCCATACTGAGGAGTGCTTGAGTGCATTTTGAGATTTAAACTCCTGGTGTTGAGTAGCATAACCCTCATTTTTATTTGTGCTTTTACAGAGGTGGGTTTGACTTTTGAGCCTTGCCTAAAAAGGCACTATGGGGAGCAAGAGCCTTGGCCAGTATTAAAAGCCTAGGGGTGACAGGTGCAAGCCGTTTTTGAAACAGGTGTCGAGCATGTCATCCCAGGCTGACAGACACTGGATCCCTTTGAATGACACCAGAAGCTTAGCCAATTGTTGAAATTGATCATTTTTCTTTTACTAGGTATCATTCTTGGTGAGGGCAGGATGCTACTCAGGGTCAGGGCCCCGCCTGGGCTGCATGATCAGAGAGCTCTTCCATGTCTCTTTTCATGTAGTCCAGGGAGGTCTCTCAGGTCATTCACACCAACATGAACAATGACAGAGTCATATTTGTATTGTTCTGGAGTGACCTGAGTGTTGTGTTATGGGGGATTCTGGCCCCCAAGGCAGCTAACAGTAACCTTCTCCTTGTCCAGCCTAGTGAGTGGGACATCAGTGTGCCTGACTATAGAGTCACCTATTACTAGTGTGTTAGGTATGTTATTTCACCTTAAGGGCTGTGATTTTTGGCACACTGATTTTGTGTTTTATGTGTTGTCTGGTTTGTGGGAGGTGCAGGTTTTTTGGGTGTCTGCTGTGGAGGTCTCTGATGCTTTTGCAGGTTTTTATTTAGAGCCTCCAAGTATGATTTTGTGTATTTATGTGTATTTTTTGCCAGTGCTGGTTTAGTATGTCTATGTGAGGCTGGAGGTGTGGTGCGAATGTTAACCTTCTCCTCATGACAATTTAGCTATATAATTGCATCTCTCACATATGTTATTGTTTTGTGGTAGGAAGAGAGGGTTGTCTGTGTACATGAGACAGTTGTAACATTGTCTCAGGATATCAAGGTTCACCAGCTGGACTGGAGAGTATACCTGAAATTGCCCTTTTGTCATGCCTGAATAGCAGGGTGAGCTGTTTATTCGCTTGGTTTTTGAGGGGTGAATAATGAGCCTTGCCCTGCTGGGCAATCAAGTGTCGGGGTATCTTAGTGCTTGCTATTAGGTCTGAGCAAGTGCTGGACTGTAGGATGCTTTTTAAGTGCTTAGGTTAAGAGTTAGACTACTTTCAAGGGAAAAACTGAAGAGGAGACTTGGTGGAGCCGGGATAAATTTAGCCCTATCGTCCCCGGCAAAACATGCAAACTTGGCCCAATCAAAAAATATTTAACTTATTCTATCACTCCCTGTGAAAATATGCAATATGTAGATGTGAAATATATACATTATTGCTCCTTTTTTCTTTGTCCATTCCCTTTTATTTGCACCCCTTTCCATCCCTCTTTCTACATCTGCCTCATCATATCCTCTCCTACAGAACTTATAAAAAGTTTCTTTCATTTCCATCTCAGCTTCCACCAGGTCATTACACAACCTTTTTACCCTTAGAAACTCACCATATGGAATGGATTTTATAGTGTGTGGAGGATGACAGCTATCTCCATGTAGGACGAAATTTGTTTCTGAAAACGTTCTATGTATACTTGTTTTAAGAAAGGTGCCCCTCATACCTTTTATGCTTGCATCCAAATAATGAACCCATCAAAACTGACTACATCATTTACATGTAATATGTTAATACATTCCTTAACTTGATCTTGTCCCCTTTGCTGATAAAAATCAAGTCATTTATAAATCAAAATATTTTTTCTACCTTTCATAAAACTACAACTAATAATTGTTTATACAACTTGACAAAATTAATAATCTGATGTTGTCAATTTTCATTCTATCCTCACCTGTTGGGTTCAAATCTGATCCTCAGATCTGACTCGGCCGTTACTTAGTCCATGGCCAGCAAAAAGCTCTTGAGCTCCTACCTTACCCATAATGCCCCAAACCCCCTAACATCCCTAAAAACCTAACTTCTCACTTTATGGTTTAAAATAGACATGGTCATCTTGAGCTCTTGAGAAAATTTCATTTTATGATGGGTTTACTATTTTTTTTTAAAAGATTACTAGATATCCTCTCTTCATGTTATATTTAGTGTAGTTCTTTTTTTACCATATTGGGTATTGTTGTTCCTATTTCTTTTCTTCCTTGTATGCCTCTTGTGTATTTCTCAATACCATTGCTGGTATCTTTTCTCCTTTTCTCTTTACTATATATATATATATATATATATATATATATATATATATATATAGTTTACTATCAATAAGTCAAAGTTAAAAAAAAATTTTAATTTAGGTTTTTTGCATACATTTCCATAATAATGTAAAACACTGTAAAATGTCACTAAATTTTTGACAATCCCACTCCCACCCTTCCCTTAACTCCCTACCTAACTAGCCTAAACTCAATGCGGGGGCAAGCCCCTGCAACAATTAATATTCCAACTCAGATTGCACTACAGTGAGGAAAGGGATGTATTTCCTAACATTAAATCCTTTTACGGGGTTATAATTGCGAATGCAGGTCTCCTTTAACACAACTTTATTGGTGTTTTCGGAAACGACTATGCGTTTCCTTCCTCAGAAACAAAGACAAAAACAAAACAGTCACATACAGCCCTTACTTTAAAACCTTTTAAAATGTCATGTGGTGCTAATTAATGATACATTGCTTGACATTAACCCTTACTCAGCTTAAAAAATCTTTCTAAGCATGTTCTCGTATCCTGCAATGCCTCGCTAGTGGTACATGTAACTAAAAATTGATTGAAATACTATACAATGGATATATGTATACATTAATAAATATTATAAAAATAAAAATAAAAACAAAAGTATGAAAATGAATCCAATTTAAACAATAAAACAGTTGGCCAATAATGTTCATATATAATGTTTAAACAATATCTGACCACCTTTTAAAATTCTTAACACTGGTTTTAATATAATAAACCAGTATGTAATAAACTATACTTCAAAGAAATAACTTATAAAACTGTGAACCTATGAAAAACTAAAGAAATAATAATAAACGCAAAAAGCGTTATTAATGTATACATATATCCATTGTATAGTATTTTAATCAATTTTTAGTTACATGTACCACTAGCGAGGCATTGCAGGATACGAGAACATGCTTAGAAAGATTTTTTAAGCTGAGTAAGGGTTAATGTCAAGCAATGTATCATTAATTAGCACCACATGACATTTTAAAAGGTTTTAAAGTAAGGGCTGTATGTGACTGTTTTGTTTTTGTCTTTGTTTCTGAGGAAGGAAACGCATAGTCGTTTCCGAAAACACCAATAAAGTTGTGTTAAAGGAGACCTGATCTTTGTGACTGTTTGCAATCCAAGTTTGGCAGTACCTAGCCTTTACCTCTTCGTATCTTGTGTTTCAAAAGTATCTACCTGGGTCCCCAGATCTCTTATTACCTCTTCTGTATTAAGGGGGCTGCCACCTATGTGGTAATTCATGGGTGTTTTGTTTTTCCCAAACAGGATGACTATGCATTTTTTGGCATTTAGCATGAGACCATGAATTGGACACCAGGTGTCCATCTCAGTAAGGCCCTTTTGGAGAATGTCCGTGTCAGCCGGAGGGTCAATTATGGCTCCCAGTTTGCAGTCATCGGCAAACTTGGTTAGCCATAGTCCTCCTATGTTTGCCTGTACTTCTGAGAAGTATATGCCGAACAGTAGGGGTCCCAGGACCGAGCCTTGTGGGACACCACTTGTGACTGGTTTAGAGTCGGACCTGAAGCCTGCTATTCTTACCATGTGAGTTCTGTCTATAAGCCAGTTGGCAACCCATCTCGTGACGTAGGGGTTTATGTTCAGGCTGGTGAGTTTTTCTATAATTCCTGAGTGGGGAATGGTGTCAAAAGCCTTGGCGAGGTCAAGGTAGGCTAGGTGAACTACCTTCCCCTCATCTATGGCCTTGGTGACTGTCTCGAAAAAGTCAACCAGGTTTAGTAGGTATGATCTACCCTTAACAAAGCCGAACTGGGTTGGGTCAAGTGTTTGGAGGTTCCCAATTTCTTTGTTAATGAGTTCCATGATGATGCGCTCCATAGCCTTGCAGACCAGGCTAGTCAGGCTTATGGGGCAATAGTTACCAGGATCAGTTGTGGCCCCTCCTTTGTCGAGCAGAATAACCATTGCTGTGTGCCATTCTATGGGCACGTAGTCTGTGGAGAGGCTGAGGTTGAACAGTATGTTTAGTAGGGGGGTTAGTTTGTTCTGTAGTTCGTGCAAGACGCAGCCTGGGACACCATCTGGCCCTACTGACGCTGTGCTTTTGGCTTTTGAAAGGGCTGTTTTCATCTCTGCGTCTGTGATTTCCAAGACACTACACTTTTCCGGTATTGTTGTGGGCCCTTTTGGGGGTGAAAGGGGGGATGAAGTTTGCACTGAAATTATCTGTCAGGATGTTGGCAATATCAGTGGGTTCAGTATATTTTGTGCTATTTTGCACTAGCTCAGAGCATATCTGCGAGTTGCCACTTAGATTCTTGACATAGCTAAAGAAGGCTTTGTGGTTATCTTTCGAATCCTTGGCCATTTTTCTTTCGAAGTTAGCCTTGGAGGATTTTATGAGGGACCTTAATTTCTTACTGATACTGATCAGGGATGTCTTTCCTTCTTGGGATTTGCTTTTTTTCTGAACTAGTTTCCTCCTTCTATTGTATAGCCTGTTTATGGCAGGGGTCCACCAGACTGGTTTCCTTTTCTTAGGGGAGTGAGTCTTGGTTTTGTTCGGGATGGCACAATCCATGCATCCTTGTAGGTGCTCATAGAGTGCATTTGTGAAGGTTCCTTCATCTTGGACACTGTTATCCTTTAGCGTGGGGGCTGTGAAACTTACCACCTCTGTCTTAAGTAAGGTGAAGTTTACTATAGAAAAGTTTTTCACTGTGGTTTCCTTGGTTGGAGATGGTGGTGTGGTGTGGACATCCAGAGTGATTAGTTTATGGTCTGATCTAACCAGTGACGGGTTGACCTTGGGTGTGGAACACCTGTCGCCCATGTTGGTGATGACCAGGTCCAATATGTTTTCACGTCTGGTAGGGGAGTTTACCAGCTGATCCAGGGCATTTGAGTTGATAAATTCCAGGAATTGCTGGACCTGGGAGTTTGTACTTGAGTAGTTTTCCCTGTTAATGGTAGGGTAACTGAAATTGCCGAATATCAGGGTGTTCGTTAGGACCTTCATGTTTACCAGTGTCTCCAGAAAGGCAGAGTGGTGGTCCTGGGTCATGGAGTGTGATATGTAGCAGGCCACAATTTGCATTGCAGATTTGCCTGATGTTAGTTGCACATGGATAATCTCAGAGGTATCATGCTGCACCACTAACCTGGAGGTGCAGGTATCCTTGATGAATATGGATACACCCCCTCCTTTTGTGTTTTGGTCCATGTTCTGTGGCCGAAATGTGTGGTATGAGTTGTAGCCCGGTAGTGCTGGGGTGCTCTGTGGAGCCTTGAACCAGATTTCAATTACTGCACAGATGTCGACGTTCTCCATACTTAGGAGTGCTTCGAGCATGTGCATTTTGAGATTTAAACTCCTGGTGTTGAGTAGCATAACCCTCATTTTTTTATTTGTGCTTTTTACAGAGGTGGGTTTGACTTTTGAGCCTTGCCTAAAAAAGGCACTATGGGGGTAGCAAGAGCCTTGGCCAGTATTCGAAAGCCTAGGGGTGACAGGTGCAAGCCGTCTCTTGCGAAGCAACGAGGCCTGTCGAGCATGTCATCCCAGGCTGACAGACACCGGATCCCATTTGAATGACACTAGAAGCTTAGCCAATTATTGAAATTGATCATTTTTTCTTTTTACTACGGTATCATTCTTGGTGAGGGCAGGATGCTACTCAGGGTCAGGGTCATACCCGCCTGGGCTGCATGATCAGAGAGCTCTTCCATGTCTCTTTTCATGTAGTCCAGGGAGGTACGTCTCAGGTCATTCACACCAACATGAACAATGACAGAGTCATATTTGTAGTTGTTCTGGAGTGACCTGAGTGATTGTGTTATGTGGCGGATTCTGGCTCCCGACAGGCAGCTAACAGTAACCTTCTTCCTGTCCAGCTAAGTGAGTGGGACATCAGTGTGCCTGACTATAGAGTCGCCTATTACTAGTGTGTTAGGTATGTTATTTCACCTTAAGGGCTGTGATTGTATGGCACACTGATTTTGTGTTTTATGTGTTGTCTGGTTTGTGACGGGAGGTGCAGGTTTTTTGGGTGTCTGCTTTGGAGGTCTGTGATGCTTTTGCAGGTTTTTATTTAGAGCCTCCAAGTATGATTTTGTGTATTTATGTGTATTTTTTGCCAGTGCTGGTTTAGTATGTCTATGTGAGGCTGGAGGTGTGGTGCAAATGTTAACCTTCTCCTCATGACTGCCTGTTCCAGTCTTGGGTGGAGAGAGCTTAGCCACCAATTTAGCTATATAATTGCATCTGTCGCATATGTTAATGTTTTGTGGTAGGAGGAGAGGGTTGTCTGTGTACATGAGGCAGTTGTAACATTGCCTCAGGATACCCAGGTTCACCAGCTGGACTGGAGAGTATACCTGAAATTGCCCTTTGGTCATGCCTGAATAGTAGGGTGAGCTGCTTAGTCGCTTGGTTTGTGAGGGGTGAATAATGAGCCTTGCCCTGCTGGGCAATCAAGTGTCGGGGTATATTTGTGCTTGCTATTAGGTCTGAGCAAGTGCTGGACTGTAGGATGCTTTTTAACTGCTTAGGTTGAGAGTTAGACTACTTTCAAGGGAAAAACTGAAGAGGAGACTTGGTGGAGCCGGGATAAATTTAGCCCTAGCTAACCGGCGCTGCCCGGACGTGCAAAACTATGCAAACTTGTAGCCCAATCTAAAAATATTTAACTTATTCTATCACTACCTGTGAAAATATGCAATATGTAGATGTGAAATATATACATTATTGCTCCTTCTTTTGCTTTGTCCATTCCCCTATTTATTTGCACCCCTTTCCATCCCTCTTTCTACATCTACCTCATCATATCCTCTCCTACAGAACTTGTAAAAAGTTTCTTTCATTTCCATCTCAGTTTCCACCGGGTCATTACACAACCTTCTTACCCTTAGAAACTCACCATATGGAATGGATTTTATAGTGTGTGGAGGATGACAACTATCTCCATGTAGGACTAAGTTTGTTTCTGAAAACTTTCTATGTATACTTGTTTTAAGAGAAGTACCCTTTATGCCTTTTATACTTGCATCCAAATAATGAACCCATCAAAACTGACCCCCACATCATTTACATGTAATATGTTAATACATTCCTTAACTTGATCTTGTCCCCCTTTGCTGATAAAAATCAAGTCATTTATAAATCGAAAATATTTTTGTACGTACCTTTCATAAAAATACAACTAATAATTGTTTATACAACTTGACAAAATTAATAATCTGATGTTGTCAATTTTCATTCTATCCTCACCTGTTGGGTTCAAATCTGATCCTCAGATCTGACTCGGCCGTTACTTAGTCCATGGCCAGCAAAAAGCTCTTGAGCTCCTACCTTACCCATAATGCACCAACCCCTAACATACCTAACTTCTCATTTTCTGGTTTCACAAATAGACATGGTCATCTTGAGCTCTTGACAGACATTTCATTTTATGATGGGTTTACTATTTATTTTTAAAAAGATTACTAGATATCCTCTCTTCATGTTATATTTAGTGTAGTTCTTTTTTTACCATATTGGGTATTGTTGTTCCTATTTCTTTTCTTCCTTGTATGCCTCTTGTGTATTTCTCAATACCATTGCTGGTATCTTTTTCTCCTTTTCTCTCTTACTATATATATATATATATATATATATATATATATATATATATATATATAGTTTACTATCAATAAGTCGAAAGTTAAAATAAAATGTGTATGTATTAGCGAAGTGTTTCGCCGAACATACACATTTCCATATGTACCTAATGTCGAAAACAGCTAACTGTCGAAAATGTCGCTCGCGACATTTTCGACAATCAACAGCACTCCCACCCTTCCCTTAACTCCCTACCTAACTAGCCTAAACTCACATTTATGCAGGAGGGCAAGCCCCCCTGCACCCCCCACCCCCCCAACTTAATATTCCAACTCCGAGATTGCACTACAGTGAGGAAAGGGATGTATTTCCCTAACCGCACTGTACCGCAATCCTCTTACATGAGCGAACATTATAATTGCGAATGCACAGTCCATTTGCAATAATAACGTTCTCTCACATAACCTGCCGAACTATGAAGTATTCGAACATATGTTCTTCGAATACTTCATAGCCGTGCAATTGTACGGCGGCATTTTGATAGTAAACCTATATACATACATATATATATATATATATATATATATATATATATATATATATATATATATGGGTTCCATACAATAGATCGAATTTTCACTCATTCGCTGCAGCGAAAGTGCACTTAATGGAAAGTGCACTTACGTGAAGTTCAGTACAACGAACGGGTGTTGTACTAATCTTCCATGCAGTACTCACGGACCTTAAAGTTAGAGTGTGGTATGGTGGAGTGGTAGAAGGACAGGCTTCTTGACCCAAAGGGGTAGGAGCTGGGAGAACTCCCACCTTTATTTGCACTGAGAGAAATCTCATCATCGTTCTGTCCACGTCAGCTTTGGATCCACTGCAGCGCAGTGAAGGACATAGCAATGTCCTCCACTATGATGCGATAGTCATGAACCTTAGGGTTAGGGCATGGGTTAGGGTAAGGGGATAGCTTTACTAACTATCCCCTTACCCTAACCTGTGCCCTAACCCTAAGGTCCATGACTATCGCACCATAGTGGAGGACATAGCTTGTTTTTTTATGTCCTCCACTGTGCTGCGGTGTTTTCGGTGAAGTGCACTTACGCAAAAGTTCACTTTCTTTAAAGTGAACTTTCGCAGAAGTGAGGCTTCCTATTACAAGTTCGAAGTAGGGAACTTTCGTTCTTGTAATAGGAATCCATATATATATATATATATATATATATATATGTATATATCTATATGTATATATATATATATATATATATATATATATATATGTATATATATATATATATATATATATATATATATATATATAAATTGCACTTTCCTTCTATTATTTAATTTATTGTTCTTGTGTACAGGATGTCTGAAAAAGGTCCATCAGGATTTTAAAAATGCCAAAAGTGCGGGCACAAATTGCCCTTGTCCAATGCCTACACTTTATGTGTGTATTGTTTGCGCCCGGACCACCTTCAGGTTGATTGTACCATTTGTAAAAATTTTAATCTGTGAGGAAAAATAAGCTGCTATTGAAGGGTTTGCTCCCTATTTCCTTCCCAGAAGCTGCTGCTGGCACTCATTCCCCCAAACCAAACGCAAAGGAGCCTTCTACAAAATGTCTGAAACTTTCTGAATAATTGTCTCCATCTTCTTCTAAACCACGTAAAAAGAAACATAAATTGGATCCACATTTCACTTGAAAGAAAGTTACTGTTTGTCATTTTTGCATTTAAGTTACCTGTAACACATTGCATTTAAATTACCTGGCACTTGCTCACTAAGTCAGCACTAAAAAATTAAAAGCACTACACCCTCACAAACTCCCCTTGAGTACCTTGTTCCCCATTGGCCCTTTTTTTCAATTATAAAGGAATTCCCAATACTATTCTAGCATGTCCAAAGGTCAGTTGTCAATCTCCTCTCCAGTCCAGCTGATGAATCTGGGAATCTTGAGGCAATGTTACAGCTGCCTCATGTACACAGACAACCCTCTCCTCCTCCCAACAAATTCCAACACATGTGAGAGATGCAACCATATAGCCAAACTGGAGGCTAAGCTCTCAACTCAGTACTGGCGTAACCAGTCAGGAGGAGAAGGAAACCACACTCACTACAATTCCAGGCTCACATAGACCTACCATGACAGCAAACCAAACACATAAACACACAAAAACATACTCGGAGACTCTAAATAAAAATCTGCCTAAGCAGCAGAGACCTCCAAAGCAGACACCCAAGCAACCGCTACCCCAAAACAAAACATGTGCAACACATAGCTCACAAAGCCAGTGTGCCGAACAGTCACAGCCCTTAAGGCTAAACAACACACCTGATACACTTGTAATAGATGACTCTATCGTCAGGCACACTGACGTCCTGCTCACCAGGCTGAACAAGGAGAAGGTCATGGTGAGCTGCCTGTCGGGCACTAGGATCCGCCACATAACACAAGCACTCAGGTCACTCCAAGGCAAGTACAAATATGACTCAGTCATTGTCCATGCTGGTGTGAATGACCTGAGATGTACCTCCCTGGACTACATGAAAAGAGACATAGAGGAACTCTCTGAGCATGTAGCCCAGGCCGGTATGACCCTGGCCTTGAGTAGCATCTTACCCTCACCAAGAATGATGCCACAATATGAAGACAAGATGATCAATTTCAACAAGTGGCTTAAGTATTGGTGTCATTCAAAGGGGATCCAATGCCTGTCAGCCTGGGATGACATGCTCGACAAGCCACGATGCTTCACTAGGGACGGCTTGCACCTGTCACCCTGGGCTTTCGGATATTGGCAAAGGCTCTTGCTACCCCCATAGTGCCTTTTTTAGGCAAGGCTCAAAAGACAAACCCACCTCCATAGGTATCACAAGGGATAAGAAACTAAGAGTAATGCTACTCAATGCCAGGAGTCTAAACCTCAAGATGCATGCACTCGAAACTCTCCATAGCATGGAGAACATTGACACCTGTGCAGTAACAGAAACCTGGTTCAAGGCTCCCGAGAGCACCCCAGCACTACCAGGTTATACCTCATACCATGCTTTTCGGCCCCAAAACTTGGACTGAACCACAAAAGGAGGGGGAGTATCAATATTCGTGAAAGATACCCACACCTCCAGGTTGGTGGCACAGCACGAAGCATCAGAGACTATCCATGTGCAACTAACAGTGGGTAAAACTGCCTTCCAGTTTATAGCCTGCTACAGACCACCCTCCCAAACCCAGGAACCCCACTCAGCCTTCCTGAGAACACTGGAAAATATGAAGGTCTCTCCAAACACCATTATATTGGGTGACTTCAACTACCCAAACATAGACTGGGAGCATTACTATAGCTCCAACACCCTAGCCCAAAGGTTCCTAGAATTTATAAACTCAAATGCTATGGAACAACTTGTTACAACTCCCACAAGAGGGGAAAACATACTGGACCTGATCATCACCAACATGGGGACTCTATGCTCCAGACCAGAAGTGTATCCCTCACTGGTAAGATCAGACCATAAACTAATCTCTCTGGATATTCACATCCCGACCCCACCCCCTGCCCAGAAAACCACAGTGAAAAACTTCTCTAAAGCAAATTTCACACTCCTCAAAACTGAGGTGGAATCCTTCAAAGCCCCCGGGCCTGTGGAAAATAAGGCCCAGACTGTAGAATCCTTTATAAATGCATTCTATGAACACCTTCAGGAATGCATGGATCTTGCAATCCCAAATAAAACCAAGACCCAATCCTCCAAAGGCAGACGTCCTGTCTGGTGGACCTCAGCCATAAACAAACTATACAATAGAAGGAGGAAGCTACTACATGATAGAGCAAAATCCCAAAAAGGGAAGGCATCTCTGATCAGTATTAGCAAAAAACTACAGGCACTCATAAAATCATCTAAGGCCAGCTTCGAGAGAAAAATTGCACAGGACACTAAGGATAATCACAAGGCTTTCTTTAGTTATGTTAGGAACCTGGGTGGAAATTCCCAGATATGCTCAGAATTAGTCCAAAATGACAAAAAATACACCGAACCCACAGACATTGCCAACATCCTAGCTGACAGGTTCAGCAAACTTCTCCCCTCCCCACCAAAAGGGCAAATATCTATCCCAGCAGAGTGCTGCCCCCCTGACATCTCAGATGCTCAGGTAAGAGCCGCCCTCTCCAAAGCAAAAAACACTGCATCAATGGCACCAGACGATGTCCCGGGCTGCGTCCTACATGAACTCCAAGAAGAGCTAAACCCAAACATAAAACTACTGTTCAATCTCAGCCTTACTACAGGATATGTACCCAAAGAGTGGCATACAGCAACAGTGGTCCCTCTCCACAAAGGTGGTGCCTCAACAGATCCCAGAAACTATCACCCCATAAGCCTGACTAGCTTGGTCTGCAAAGCTATGGAAAGGATCATCATGGACCTCATAAATAAAGATATTGGGGACCTACAGACACTGGATGCTACCCAGTTCGGCTTTGTTAAGGGCAGATCCTGCCTCTTAAACCTGGTTGATTTCTTTGAAACAGTCACCAAGGCCATTGACCAGGGGAAGGTGGTCCACACAGCCTACCTGGACCTCGCAAAAGCCTTTGATACAATACCCCACTCGGGCATTATAGATAAGCTCACCAGCTTAAATATAAACCCCTATGTCACTAGATGGGTTGCAAACTGGCTCAAGGACAGAACCCACATGGTTAGAATTGCTGGAGCCATGTCAGACTCCAAACCAGTTACAAGTGGCGTCCCACAAGGCTCAGTCCTGGGACTTCTCTTGTTCGGTATATATTTCTCTGAGGTATAGGCCAACATGGAAGGACTGTAGGCTGACCAAGTTTGCAGATGACTGCAAACTGGGCACCATAATCGACTCTCCAGCCAACACAAGCATCCTCCAAAAGGGCCTCATAGAAACAGACAACTGGTGCCAGAGCCATGGCCTCAAGCTAAACACCAAAAGTGTATAGTCATCCCCTTTGGCAAAACAAAGTGCCCACAAATTACCACATAGGTGGTAATGCATTAAGTACAGAAGAAGTAATTAGGGACGTGGGGACCCAAGTTGATAGCAATCTCTCATTTGACAACCATGTGGCCAAAGTGGTTAGAAGAACATGTTATATAGCCCACCTAATCATGAAGGATTCACATCTAGATCAGGGAGGTCATCATGCCTCTTTACTCATCCCTCATCAGGCCCATAATTGAGTACAATGCCCTTTTGGGATGTACCTTACCAGACACCTGCAGCAACTGGAAAGACCCCAAAAGTACCTCACCAAGAGGATCAAAGGGCTCAAACAGATGCTGCTCAGAGGCGATCTGTGCCTGACGTATAAAGCCATGTCCAACCTGGAATTAATGGACATGCTGCACCTCAGAAAATCCAAATCCCATCGAGCTACGCGCTCGAGAGACTTGAACCTCAGCACTGAAATAAATAGGACATGCTGGAGGGACAGATTTATAACCCAGAGGCTCCCTTCACTCTGGAATAATATCCCAGTCCAGGTTAGGCAGAGTCCCTCATTGACTCTCTTCAAGAGGAATCTTGATGAGTGGATGGGAGATCATAGGTTTACCCCAGGTATCACTTCTGTGTCACTATTAGACAGAGGCACAGTATACTAACCTCGAAAAAGGGCATAGCAAAATTAATTTAAAATTGGTGGCAAAAGCCAAACACACTCTGGCTAGGCTTATAAATGCCCTAGGGCAGATAGCCTAGTATGAACCTATGAACCTATGAACCTATAAGGCTGCTACAGTCTGACTGCCATCAGATCTGACAAAACCTTCCTCGAATCCAAACACTTGGCATTCGAAGCTGTTACCCAGAACCAGCTACTCACTTAGTCTGGATCTAGTACCTTCAAGTGTACCTTTCCCCTTTCTGGAACAAAGGCACTCTAAGACTCCTTTCTTAGCTTCCTCTTGTTCTTCCAGGAGATTGACCAAAGCTGACGTGGACAGAATGATGATGAGATTTCTCGCAGTGCAAATAAAGGTGGGAGTTCTCCCAGCTCCTACCCCTTTGGGTCAAGAAGCCTGTCCTTCTACCACTCCACCATTTCCAGCTCCTCCTCTGATCAACCAGTTGTTTCAGAGCCCCTAGATCTGAGACTTCTGGGTCCATCTGGTTCAGATATCATTATCTTTGGATCCAAAGCTTTCTCTAAGTGCACCAGCTCCGATGTCTTTGGGACTGAATGACTCTCAGAGCCTAAGCGCTCCTGTCGGGTCCAAAGCATTGAAGTCAACTCAGAGGTTTTTGGAGCCACCTCTTCCCCTCAAAGTCTCAGCAATGGACAGCTTGGCTCCAACTTCTGCCTCAAATAGCTTGCCTTCAGGATATTCCCACTGGATCCCAGATGTCTGTGCCTTGAGCTACATCATTCTACACCACAGGGAAACCAGCTCAAACTCTCCAGGCTACCCAGCAGGGCTTTACAATCTCTTCTGATACTTCACTGGAGCACCCCACCAAGGAAGTCACTAGGAAGAGGAAATGCAAGAGGAGGCACTTGAACACCCCTCAAGAATCAGTCACCGAAGATACTGATTTTGATGAAGGAAAAGGGTCCCCAAGATTACCACCTGAAGATGTCTCATTTGGAGACATTCTTGAGATCCTTAAGCAGAGGGGGTGGTTGGTTCTCTGATAATCCTTCCCCAGAGAAATCAGTATTCCTGGAAGCCTTTGGAGGTGTGCCGTCTACCTGTTGGATTATTCCTCCTGCCTATGAGCTCATTGGCTTCATATCTACATGGGTGTGGAAGGAGCCTGACTTGGTTGAGCCAATCTCCAAAAGACCAGATTGGATTGTGGCACCACCTGTAGATAGGGAATATTGGAGCAAGGGAGTACCCATAGATGCTATTGTCATGGCAGTGGCCATAGAGAATGAACTTGCCAAGCAAAATTCCTCTCTCCACCCCCCCTAACAAGGAGTCTAGGGTGTTGGACAGATTTGGGAAGTGTGTCTATTATTCAGTGACTTTTGCCCTTAGGTCACTGAATTGCCTGACTCATTTTACGAGACTACAAAGGGATTTGATAAAGGAACTGTGAAAATTCTTTTTGTGGACCAGTACTGCTGGGGCTCAAACTTCTGTAGTTTCTCAGCTGGCTACCCTACAGGCTATTTCTAATTTGTCCATGTGGCTTATCTTGAATGCAGCTGAAGGTGCCTCAAGGGGATCAATTTCAGGCATTTCCATTAAGATGCATGTATGGATGTGCTTTTGTGATTTTGTGGAGCCGTTCAAGTCCTCATTCGTCAGTGCATGCTTTGACAACAGTTTGTTGTTTGGCCCACACTCTCCATGTATAAAAAAGATGGAAAGACTTTCTCTGCAGTGGGCATACATTTTTTACTCTTCAAAGATCCTTCTCTCGGAATCAATGAGGAGGTTGAAAAATGTGGTTCAAGAAGTACCAGGGTCCTTTCCAAGATCCATGTGTAGATAATTCCCCCAGTGACAGAGGGGGGGACTCAAATGGATGACAACACCCACATGGCAAAGGAGGCCAACAGAAGTAGGAGTCTAGAGATTCCTTCTCCAATAAGCCCTACCTGCACTCCTGAACTCCTGAAAGGAAGCCAGATTGTCCACCTCTGGAGGCAGTCGGGGATCATTTATCCCTGCACCAGACAGCCTGGCTAAATATAACAAAAGATACATGGGTGCAGAGGATTATTTTCAGCGGTTATATCATTTCCTTTTACTTACCTCTTCCACCAGTATGCAAAATTCCTAATGTTCCACCCAGTCAGAGGAAAGCAGTAGCACTAGACATAAAAATTGCTAGAAAAAAAAGACTCTTCCAAGAGGTCCCACCAGACCAGATAGAATCTGGAAAGCTTCTTTTTAATGCCAAAGAAAACAGGGGACTGGAGATCAATTTAGGATCTCGGCGAACTGAACAAAGTAGTTTGACACACAGAGTTTCAGATGGTCATGGTTCAGTCCATTTTGCCTTTCCTAGGCAAGGATGACTGGGTATGCTCAATAGACCTTCAGCATGCATACTGCCACATAAAAATGAAGAGACAATCCAGAAGGTATTTACACTCCCAGATGGGAGCCAGTCACTACCAGTTCAGAACAATGCCCTTTGGCCACACCACAGCCCCCAGGGTGTTCACCAAATGCATGGCACTAATGGCAGCTAACTTGAGACTGCAGGGATTCTGAGTGTTCCCATGTCTCATTACCACCGTGACCAGGCATCTACTAATAAAAGTGAGAGATCATGTACTCCAGACTTCTGGGGATAACCATAAAGTACAAGTCTCAGTTACATCCATCTCAAAAATTGGAATTCATAGGAGTGGTTTTCAACACAGTTTTATTGAAAGCTTCTCTTCCTCTCTCAAGAATGCAGATAGTCAGATTCCTGGTTAGAAAAATGATTTACAGTACCACAATTTCAGCCCATTTAATGCTTCAAGCCTTGGGGTAAATGTCAGTGGTCATAATTTTAGTCCCTCTAGCAAGATTTCATGTGAGAATTATTCAATGGATGTTAGCAACACAATGGTCAATTCTTTATCAGTGCATGTCAATCTAAATAAGAATCACTCAGGCATGCAAGAGATGCCTTTGGTGGTAGATTCAATCAGATCAAATTCTTCATGGTTGCCCTTTCATTTTCTCTCAATCCAAGGTGTAGCGGCCACTGATGCTTCTCAGATTGGGTGGGGAAGGCACTTCTTGGGGAAGACAGTCCAAGGCACTTGGTCCCCTGAAGAGGCCCATACACATATTAATGTCCCAGAAATGAGAGTGGTGCTGTTAGTGATGCAGGCCTCTCAAGACTCTCAACCTTTCAGGACAATTATGACACAGACAACATGTCAGTAGTCTGGTACATAAACAAGGAGGAAACAGGTCTTACCCCTTGTGCCGAGAAGACTTCAGAGTGTGGCAATGGGTGATCGCCTCCAACCACTTTCTGATAGCAACTCACATTCCAGGGAAGTCCTTTGTGATAGCAGACAAATTGAGCAGGTCCCTTCTACTGCCTCACAGGTGGGCTCTCACCATGAAAGTGACAGAAATAATTTTCCATCAGTGGGGCCAGCCTTGCTATGATCTTTTTGCTTCTTCTGTAAACAACATGTGTAGCAGCTTCTTTGTCCTGATCTCCCATCTGGGGAATTACTGAGCGATGCTGTACTCCATGACTGGCCCCTCGTTCTCCTTTGTGCTTACCCACCAAATCCCCTAATTCCAAATGTTCTGCAGAAAGCTGCTCAGTTGAAGAGTGCACTCATCCTCATTGCATCCTACTGGCCTCAACAGATTTGCTTCTCCTTCCTTTGGCCTCATCTACTTTGCCCATTTTGGATTCTGGATCCAATTGCAGATCTCCTGTATCACCCAACAGGCATGATTTATCCAGATATCTGAAACCTGAAGTTAACAGTCTGGCTTCTCCAATTCTGTTAATAGCTAATGCTGTCTTCATCTATGGATGTGAATTCTTTATTCATAGTTAATCCCAATGATTTGGCTGTTGAGTATATTAGGTTATTTTTCTCTGGTAATTCAGAATATAGCATTGATAAGATTAATTTGTTTTATTTTTTTCTTTAATTGGATCTTATTTTCAAAAATAATGGCTTTGTTTTTAATGAAGTATATTATTTTCAGAGGATTGGTATAGCCATGAGCGCTCTCTATTCCAGTAGCTATGTCAATATGGTTTTAGCTTACTGGGAATCTTTGCATGTGTTCAGTGATGAGGTTTATAAGGACATATTTCATAATTTGGTCATTTTGTGGATATTTTTATGGTATGGACTGGATCCATTCACTTCATAGATGATTTTATTAACTACCTACATAACATATCTGATTTTTTGAAATTTAGTGTTACATACTCTACTAATTCTATTGAATTTTAGATTTATGTATTAATAGGAGTAATGATACATCTATATCCACCACTCTATATAAAAAATGTACGAAAAATAATGTTTTAAATCAAAATAGTATGCATCCATATTATAATCGTAAAAATGTGCTCAAGAATCAGTTTCTTAGAGTAGCAAGGTTGAATGATAATGATGCTACTCTGTTGAATGCATTTAAATATATGAAAGAAGATTTCCTACATATGGGATATTCTGAAAATGAGATTAATCATGTGACTGAAAAAGTTCTTACCCACATGAAAGATTATGCTAAGCCTTATTACTAAGAATTTGCTAATCAAAGTATAGCTGAATGCAATAATGTGGCTGTTAATGATAAATTTAGAATGAATTTGATGTACTTTGATGACATGAACCTTATTTGTGATGTCATCAGGAAGAATTAGTTGAGCCTGATGACTGATGATAGATGCAGAGAGCTTCTGGGAGATAGACTTAATTTTTGTTTTAAGAATGAAGTGTCTTTAAAACATAGGTTATGTTATAATTTTGGTAGATCATTATCTTCTCTATCCGATTAGATTGTCACCTTTGCCTGTAGAGCCTGTAATATGTGTCGATACTTATATACCACACCTCCATTTATCCATACTTATCACTCTTATAAGTTCAATTTATATGCCAACTGTAGTAGTAGTAGTAGTAGTAGTAGTAGTACTAATTTGGTATATTTGGCTTCCTGTATAGTATGTAAATGTTTTCATGTTGGGAAAACAAATCGTACATAAACATATTTGTGAGCATATGTATGACATAAGAAGAAGGAATGCACAAAATGCTTTAGCTAAACATATACATGAAGCAAGGAGTCATCATTTGTTTGTATTTTTAGTATTATGTGAATTTTTGGGGTGGTAATGTAAGCAATCACACTGAATGCCTTGAGTTAAATTGTATCCTAGAATTACAGATCTTACTCCACCATGGAATTTAAATCTGGTACTGCAGGCCTTTATTCACTCCCCTTTTGAACCAACAGCAAAATGTGATCTTAAATTTCTGACTTGGAAAACTATTTTTCTAGTGGTAATTGCCTCCACTAGAAGAATTTCAGAATTTCAAGTATTCTCCTGTAAACCTCCTTACTTGATTTTTCAT
The DNA here is from genome assembly GCF_019279795.1 of Protopterus annectens. Classification (NCBI taxonomy): domain Eukaryota; kingdom Metazoa; phylum Chordata; order Ceratodontiformes; family Protopteridae; genus Protopterus; species Protopterus annectens. The sequence continues at coordinate 307,891,069 of NC_056731.1, forward strand.
AAGGATAGATTATCTTTACCTATCAATCCTTCTTTCCTTCCTAAGGTTGTATCAGAATCCAATATTAACCAATCCATAAATCTGCCAGTCTTCTTTCCTAAATTTATGAACAAAGGTGAATATATGTTGCATTTATTGCATATTCACATACAATTATGATTTTACTTACATAGAACAAAAAGAAATTAGGAAGACAGATCAACTATTTGTTTCATTTGCAGATTCTAAAATGGGCTCAACTGTGCTCAGGAATATCCTTCCTTAGAGTCTACCCAATAATTTAGATAGCTGGGGACTCTGTCCCAACAGCTGAGGATAGAATGAAAATTGACAACATCAGATAAAGAAGTTATGTACTCACCATAACATTCCATCTGTGTTGTCCATTTTCATTCTTTTTCAATTCCCCATCCTCAGACCCCCATCATTTTTCATAATTGATTTCTGGAAGAACAAGAATTTATAAGGACACCACTGTCCTTCAAGTTGAGCTCCAGATATGGCTTTTCTGTTAATAATTTTGTAGTAGTACTTCCTACTTTTATGTCAAATAGCAAACAAGATCTGAGGTATGTTAGGGGTTGCTGCATTATGGGTAAAGGAGGAGCTCGAGAACTTTTTGGTGGTCACAAGAAAAAGTAATGGCCAAGTCGGATCTGAGGATCAGATCCTAACCTAACAGTTGAGGAAGAATGAAAATGCACACTACAGATGGAAAGTTATGGTGAGAATTTAACTCCTTATCTGAAGTAGTTAACTTCATTTGCTCAGCAACCTGTGGGGTATCGGATATGATTCGGATCCGAGCCAGCAGCTTTCCAAGCTAACAGATCTGAGCTCCATGCTCCTCTCCTACCCATAATGCCCTCCCATCTCCCTCTAACCCTCAGATCTCGTTTGTTGCGGCTTCCATAAGCTTCTCTGAATGAGCTCCGAGCGTAGTACTGTAAGTGTAGTATTTAAATCTTGAATTCCTGTAAAATTTTTCTCTAACTTTGTGTGTGTGAACTTCCCCTTATCTTTCTAGTCTTTTTTGGGTAGTTCTTTTAACTTTTGGTTAAGTAAGATTTATTCCCCTACCCCCTCTGTGTGTGTAAAGGTGTGTGCTTGTGGGCCTTCTTTTCCTTTTCTTCTTTTACAATGGCTGAAGGGCCCTAAAGCCATTTTCTCTAAATGTACTGAGTGTGGCCATAAGCTGTCCCCAGCGGATGGCCACACTCGGTGTGTCCTGTGCCTGGGGGTTGATCACCTCTCCTCAGGCTGCACTATTTGTGCAGCCTTCAACCCCAGGGCTTTGAAAGATAGGAGGTCGAAGCTTATTCTAGTGGGCCTTTTGCTCCCGGACTCTGCTTCATCCTTCTCGGTGGTGCCAGCTGTGGCTGCCCCACTTGCTGCTCCTGATACCCTGGCCGGGACTCACCCTCCCTCGCTGGCCCAGGAGGAAAGGGATGGCAGAAAAAAGGATAGAAAGGATAGGGAGAGACAGAAGGAAAGGCATCGCAGTCATAAGAGGCAGTCCGACTTGACCTCTTTGGCACCGCCGTCTAAACAGCTTGCCTCTCCCCTTAAGGTCTCTGGGCCTTCCCCCTCCTGGCTCCGTTCTCCACGTTTCTCCCCGGAGCCAGAGGAGGAGACCCGGTCACCCTCAAGGTCATCCAGGCGGCCTTCCTGGCCGGCTTCGGTGGCCTCATCTAGATCCACCAGAAGTTTATCGGACGGAGATATGGACCGGATGATGTGTCGATTTCTTCAGGCCCAGATGCAGATGGGAGTGCTCTTTCCTCCCCCCCTTTTTCGCCCCCATTGCTCCTTCTCCAACCCACTTTCAGGGTTTGGAGCTGTCAGATCTGACTAGCTTTGGAGCCGGGGTAGGGTTGGTGCAGACAGTGTTTCCTACTTCGGCGCTGACTGTACCCTCGAGTCTGTCGGATCCATTTTCAGATCCGAGCTCTCGGGGCCATGAGCTGAACGTCGGATCTGGAGGGGACAGTGGGCCTTCGGCACCATTAAGGTTGGGGCACACTACACTTTCAGATCCGGTCGGGTCACCTTCGGCACCAATCTGCACATCAGATCTGAGGGGAATGCTTTCAGATCCAAGGGAAAGCAGTTCCCCCTCGTCATTCGACGTCATGCGGAGGGTCCTTTTGAGGGATTTGAGGCCCCAGGCTCTTGCTTCGGATCCACCCACCATTCCCACTCAGACAGGCCTTTCCTCCATCATCCAGCCCCAGGGACAGCCTGCGCCTATGTCCCAGATTGTTCCCGTAGAGGAACAGGACATTGTTGGTGAGGCCTCTTCAGACAGCCCCCCTGAGGAGGTCCCTCACAAACAGAAGTGCAAGAGGAGGCACTTGGACTCACCCGCTTCCCTCACGGAGGACACAGACTTAGAGGAAGGGGGAGGTTCCCCAAGGTCACCCCCCCTTTGGAGACATTATGGAAATGTTACACATTAGAGGGGGGTGGTTTGCCCAAAAACCTTCCTCGGATGAGTCTGTGTTTCTGGAGGCATTTGACGCAGGCCCATCTACCTCTTGGGTGTCCCCTCCTGCCGACCCCCTGGTAGACCTCATAACTACCAGGGCATGGAAGGAGCCGGATACTGTTGAGCCAATACCCAAGAGACCGGACAGGATCCTCAGCCCTCCCACGGACAGGACAGTTTGGAGCAAGGGTGCCCCAGTGGATTCCATGGTAGTGACAGCTGCCACTAAAAAGGAATTAGCACAGGAGAGTTCCTCGGTGCATCCTCCAGACAAGGAGTCTCGGATGATGGACCATTTGGGAAAGTGGATGTTCTCTTCAGCGACCTTCTCTGTAAGGTCACTGAATTATATGGCACATGTGATTCGGCTCCAGCGGGACCTGATTAAAGAGTACGCTGGGTCACCCCCAGATTCCATGTCGGCCGAGGACAAGCGGACCTTCTCGGCTCGAATGGCCCCTCTCAAGTCAATCACCAACACATCTATGCGGCTTCTCTCCCATACTATGGAGTGAGTGGCTAGAACTAGCAGAACGGGTGTCATCTTACGTAGACAGGCCTGGCTCCATCTCTGCGACTTTGTGGAACCCTTCAAGGCATCCTTCACGAACGCCCCTTTTGACAGTTCTACACTCTTCAGCAAAACCGTCTGCAATATGCTCCTCCACAGCGAGAAAGATGGGAAGACATTGTCTGCCGTCGGGATCTGCTTCTCGGCTCCTCAGAGATCCTACTGCAGGAACCAAAGAGGACAGAAGAAGATGTGGTTCCGGAAAGCTCAACAATCCCGTTTTGCTCCGGATCCCTTGTCCTTCAGAGGCAGAGGAGGACAGGGTGGATGCCAGCCCAAGGGTAGAGGGGATCCAAAGAATTTTGGGTCGAGAGAACCTTTTTCGGATCGACCCTTGCAACGGCCCTGAGGGATTTCCCGACTGCTCCTCTCTGGAGGCAGTCGGGGGGCGCTTCTCGGAATACCTAGCGAAATGGGAGTCCATCACGACAGATCGCCAGGTGCTCCGAATCATATCCAGAGGCTATTCAATTCCTGTCCTATCTCACCCTCCCCGATCAACAAAACTCCCCGATGTCCCACCCGATCAGAGGGAGGCAGCCGCATCAATAATTCAAGGGCTGCTAAGAAAAAGAGCTATCCAGTGCGTCCCACCCCCCCTGAACAATCCGGATCAGGCTTTTACTCCAGGTTCTTTTTCGTGCCAAAAAAGACGGGGGAGTTATGACCCATTCTCGACCTGTCAACACTGAACCTGTCAGTCACCAAAGAAATATTCCAGATGGTCACTATTCAATTCATTCTCCCACTTTTGCAGGAGAATGACTGGATGTGCTCGATACACCTCAAGGATGCGTACTACCACATTCTGATGAACAGACCATCCAGAAGGTTCCTCTGCATTTGGCTGGGAGCCAGCCATTATCAGTTCAGGGTCCTACCCTTCGGTCTCACCACAGCCCCCAGGGAGTTCACCAAGGTCATGGCAGTTGTAGGGGCCCACCTGAGGCTTCAGGGAATACAGGGCTTTCCATACCTGGACGACTGGCTCCTAACCTCCCCCACCAGGCATCAACTCTGCTCAGGCAGGGACTACTTCTTACACCTAGCCTGCCACCTAGGGATCACGATAAACCACCAGAAATCCTCCCTTCAACATACTCAAATTTTGGAATTCATAGGGGCCAGGAATAGACACTACTCAATCCAGAGTCTTTCTGACAGTGGACAGACTTCACAGTCTAAGTCATCACATTCTAGACCTCTTACAATCATCAGCTCCCCCAGCGGAACTAGTCCTGAGGGCCCTGGGATCCATGGCAGCAGCCATCAATCTGTCGCCCTTCACTTGCCTGAAGATGAGGATCCTTCAATGGACATTACAAGTTCAATGGTCTATTCTTTTTCACCCCCTGTCTACACCTATTCCTCTCAGCAGGATTTGCAGGGAGTCGCTTCTTTGGTGGCTCCACTCCAAAGATCTTCGAGAAGGCCGCCCCTTTGTTATACCCCCTCCCCAAGTCACGGTGACCATGGACGCATCTCTCCTTGGGTGGGGGGGCATTGCATGGGCAGATCCGTCCAAGGCATGTGGACTTTCACAGAGACCTCACTGCATATCAATGTCCTAGAGATGAGGGCGGTGCTTCTAGCGTTGCAGGCCCTCCATCCCCTTCTCCCTCCAGGAACTATTGCACTTCAAACAGACAACATGTCAGTAATCTAGTACATAAACAAACAGGGGGGAACCAGATCCTATCCACTTTGCAGGGAGGCAGTGAGAGTATGGGAATGGGCGATATCCACCAACCGCTTTCTCATAGCAACGCACATCCCGGGTCGGTCAAACATCTTGGCGGACAGGTTGAGTCGAACGATCCTCTCACCTTACGAGTGGTCTCTGAACCCAGCAGTAGCAAAACAATTCTTCCTCCAATGGGGTCAGCCTTGCTGTGATCTCTTCGCCTTGCCTTCAAACACAAAGTGCAGCAAGTTCTTCGCTCTGATTCCCCCTCCAGGGGAAGCCCCCAGAGATGCTCTAGTTCATGCTTGGCCATCAGGTCGTCTGTATGCTTATCCTCCACTTCCATTAATGACAAAGTTCTTGCAGAAAGCTCTTCGGTTGGGGAGCAGAGTTATCCTCATAGCCCCATTCTGGCCTCGTCAAACCTGGTTCCCTTACCTGTGGTCTCATCTAGTACATCCTCCCTGGATTTTAGATCCCAATCCGGATCTGATCTCTCATCCTTTAGGATTGAAGACCCCCGATCTGGACTACCTCAAACTCTCAGCTTGGTTGATCCAGTTCCCTTAATGGCTAGGACTCCCGGTATATCTTCTTTGGTTAAGGCCATCCTGGTGGCTGCCCATAAACCGTCTACCAGGAAAATCTACAAGAGTAAATGGAAATGTTTCTCTGTCTGGGTGGAGCACAGGAACTTAGACCCCTTCACGGCTCCTATCCCAGCAGTTCTAGACTTTCTTTCACATACCTTTGATCAAGGAGCTAGTGCTTCTACTATTAAAGTTCAGTTGGCAGCTATTTCCCACTACCATGTTGGAAACAGTTCAAGGCCTCTAGCATCCTCCAAGATATGCAAAACATTCATGAAAGGAACCTTTTTGTTAAGACCCCCTATTAAAGATCCAGTGCCTCCATGGGATCTTACCCTAGTTCTTCAAGCTCTGACTGGGCCTCCTTTTGAACCCAAAGCTTCAGTCGACTTAAAATATGTATCCTGGAAGATGGCCTTCCTGATTGCCATTACTTCTGCTAGAAGGATATCGGAGCTTCATGCTCTTTGCAGTAAACCTCCCTACATCATCTTTCATAAAGACAGGGTCTCCCTCAGGACTAATCCCTCTTTTCTGCCCAAAGTGGCTTCAGAAGCCAACATCAACCAGTCCATCAATCTACCTGTCTTCTTTCCAAGTTTCCAAAACAAAGGAGAATACAGACTTCATTGTCTGGATGTTCACAGACAGTTACGTTTTTACTTAATCAGAACAGCAGATCTTCGAAAATCTGATCAACTTTTTGTTTCCTTTGCAAAATCCTGTCTGGGGAAACCAGTCACTAAAGTAACCTTAGCTAGATGGATTTCCCAGTGCATTCTCCTAGCATACAAAAGTTCTGGATGTCCTGAGCCCCTGAGAGTTCGAGCCCATTCTACCCGATCTATGGCCACTTCTGCTGCTTTCTGGTCAAGGGTTTCTTTGGATGACATTTGCTCAGCAGCTACTTGGGCTTCCTCTCATACTTTTATTACACACTATAAATTGGATTTAATATCCAGGGGACATGCATCGTTTGGCTCAGCAGTGCTTCGGAATATCCTTCCATAAGGGCCTCCCAAGTTGCTGGTAGCTGGGGACTCTGTCCCACAGGTTGCTGAGCAAATGAAGTTAACTACTTCAGATAAAGAAGTTATGTACTCACCATAACGTTCCATCTGAGTAGGTAACTTCATTTGTCTGCAACCAACCCTCCCTCCATCCCCCGGACCCTTAGTTTGTTATCAAAGAATCAGGATATGTCTTCATTCAGTTGACATCACTAGAATGTATTGTAACCATTTCTAGGTTATAGCATTTCCTATTGCCCTGTTTTCTGGCAAACTCGATCTGAGGGTTAGAGGGAGATGGCAGGGCATTATGGGCAGGGAGAGGAGCTTGGAGCTCAGATCTGTTAGCTTGGAAAGCTGCCGGCTCAGATCCGAGTCAGATCCGATACCCCACAGGCTGCAGACAAATGAAGTTACCTACTCAGATGGAACATTATGGTGAGTACATAACTTCTTTTTTTCTTGGGTTTATTCAGGCCTATAAAATCAGTTTTAAGACCTAGACATCAATAAATGCAACCACTGTAAAGATTGCTTTGTGCTGAATACTTTGCCATTTACATATTTCTAATAACTCTTATGGTTCTGTAGATAAGAACATTTGTTGTTTGTTTGATCTGTAAGACAATAACTTAATTTTTAAAAGGCTTAGGCCATACCCATTGGAAGTTGAGAATACAACCACAAAACAGCTCCATTGGATGTAATGAGAAAGCTAGAAAACCTGCTGCTAGGAAATAATATATTAATAAATGCAAAAGATTTTCTAGTTGATGCTAAGACTAGAACCAGGAACCTTTTAAGGCTAGTGTTTCTATAATTGTACTTTATTTGTGTGAGCATAAGGTAGGTAAAAATGCATGATAAAATGTATTAAGTACACTTGTCTTATTCCTCCATTAAGGTACATTTATTGGCCCTTTCAGCATGCCTTCAAATGGATCCTACTCTTTCAATTCAATCTTGTGAAAATGCTTTTGAAAGGGGTGTTGCATACAAAACCTCCTAGAAAACACATAGCGCCTCCTTGGCATCTTAATTTTGTCTTTGAAAAATTAACTCTTGTTCATTAGGCAAACGTGAGGTTCTTAAGTTGGACAACAATGTTACTGATTGCTCTGGCTTATGCAAGAAGAGTCTCTGAGTTGCAAGCTCTTATGGTGGTTCAACCTTATCTTATTTTCCACAAAAACAAGGTCCCTTAAGAACTAATCCTTCATTTATGTGTAAAGTGGTATCCAACTTTACCTTGAGCCAAGCTATCCATCTCCCTGTCTTCTTTCCAGAATGTAAATACAAGGGAGAAAGGATACATCATGCCATGGAAGTCCATAGACAACTTGGATATTATATTGGTAGAATTAAATCTTTTCAGCTCTGATCAGTTGTTTATTTCTTGTGAAGGTAAGAAGAAAAGACAACCTGTGTCAAAGCACACTATTTCCAAATGTTTGCCTCATGCTATTACCTTTTGTTATATCCATAACAACAAAGTACTTCCCGGCTGGGTCAAGACTCTTTCTACCAGGGTTTGGCTTCATTTGTAACTTTTTAGAAAGGGATAGATTCTAGAACTATTCTAGAAACAACAACTGGGTCCTCTTTATGTACCTTTATAAAACAATACAAGCTAGATTCCTTCTCCATGTCTATAATAGACTTTGCTAGGACTTTTTTCCAGAGGCTTCTGGACCCTCATCCTTCCTCCTCAAAGTCAGTGTAAAGTATAGTAGTCTACCCTTATAGCTAAGGATACTGCAGCAGTGATAAATATGATGAACATAGTACAGTAATGTAAATAAACTTACCATAACAGTAGATGTTTGAATGATCACAGCAGTGATTTATGGGTATTTTATACTTATTGCTTGAATGGTATGATAATAAGTTCATTCTACAAAGTATAATTACTGATTATAAATACATTTCTCTATGAAGTCTAGAAAGGGCTGAAAAACAGAATAAAGCTTGTGGCAGTGTTAATTATTGCTTTGCCATCAACCAAGATTACATGGAATGCTGTTATAAGACCAACATTACCTTTCATAGGGATAAGAGCACAGCTGATGAAAATTCCATGTGGGAAAGAAGAGAGGGAGTAAGATGGATAAATACACATGCTAAATTGTTTGTTAAGTAGACCTGTCTTTGAATACAATGTTGTACATCTCTTCTTTCTTGTAATCATACTAATAGTGATTTTCTTCTTTTACACATCAGAATAGTTTTTATTAGAACATGCTTCCACCTCATACACAAGTATTTTGGTATCTGAGTTAATAGGGAAGTGGCATATTCTCTGGGAATTATCTGACTGGTTTAGTTTCTAGTCAAATGTAGTTACAATTTGCCAGCAGGATTCATGGTTAAGAAATAGAGTGACAAGCATCTATATTCAATGACTTTCTACTGTGATGAGTGCCTCATTCAACTGTACCTTCATTTACAGCTTTGGTATTTTCCCAGCCAAGACAAAAGTGAATGGATATGAGGATCTAGTTTGATGTGATCTGATATATAGTCATGGGTATCTGTAGCCAATTAGATCATAGCAAAACTGAAGAGAAACAGTCAAGGTGAAGTTATGATGCTCATGCAAACAGCCTTACCAGGAGAGTAACTTCTATTATGATCTGTAAGGGAGGATGAATTTTCATTTTGTGCCAGTCTTTGACAATAATCTCTTGGGTAGCATTTAGGAGACCATGAACTGGAAGGGAACATTTGTCTCTAAATATAAAGTCAGCAGTACTAAACAAGCAGCATTAATAAATGTCAAGACCACTAAGCCTTGTTAATAGAGTATACACGTTTTGCTATGGGTGTGCAATTTTGGAGTTGTAAGTAGAGGGGTATGGGGACAAAGTCTTCTGCATGGGAGATGCATTGTCCTTCTCAGCAGTCAAGAATTCTTTAACATGTTAGAAGAACTGCTAGCTCATACCTCTCAACTGTACAGATTTTCGCAGAATGTCCAGATTTTTGCCTCATATTTTTGGTCTGTTCTTCATAAAACTGTGGCCTTTTGGCAAATTAGTGGCAAATCTTTAAAGATTGAAGTTAGAAAATAATGACAGACATTTGAGTTTCAGATTTCATAACCTTCAGAAAATTCATGCTAATGCAAAACCTGTTATATTCTATCACCTGTCTAAATCTGTAAGAGCAATATTTAAAAATTGTCCCTATTTTTGGGCCTTTGTCTCACTTTTATATATGACTTTGTCCAGATTTCTTACTCTAAGAGTTTGAGAGGTATGCTAGACCTGGAATACTGATATTCTTTGTTTCAGGTAGGACTGCTTGATGGCCTTATAAGCAGAGAATGGTGACAGTAATTGCTCAAGAAATTAAAGTTATATTGCAAAAGAAATGAATTAAATTTCTTGGACTGTGATAATTCAGACATGAATGCATCTTCACACACACACACACACACACACACACACACACACACACACACACACACACACACACACTCACACAGACACACACACTCACACACTAATTTATATATGTTTATTATTTTTTTATTCTTAGGTTTGTTTGCAATCTTTTGAAAGATTCTCTGGCAGAAAAACATGCCCGTTATGTAGAAAGGAACAATACCAGACAAGAGTGATACATGATGGTACAAATAAGTATAAAAATAAGTGTGCAGCAAAGTAAGTCTCAGTTGTTGATGATGTTTACTACATTTTTTTTTTAGTTTTGGAATGATATGTTATGGAGCCAGTATTTTTTTTTTTCAAAAAATGATGCTATTAATTAATGCTGGAAGTCAGTGGGGATTGTTTGATGAGAGAATGGACTGTTGCAGAGACAATAAATCGTGGACATTGAAGCATAATGCATCTCATTACAGCAGTGTGACTAAGCAATGTAAATATTGTGTATTTTTACTGGGTGAAATGGGCATGAGTCAATTTCAGGTAGGTTGGCTTCTAATAGTGGATTGTACAAACTTAGTAGAACACCTAAAGAAGGAAAATGTCCACTTATTGTTCATACAGATCTTTGTAGAAAAAAAATATTCACAGCCTTCTTAGTAAGGCTTCTGATGTAGGTCAAGAACTTCCTTGGACCAGAGATGCCTTCAATGCATGGCATACAATGGGTATAAAATTAAGATATGCCTCTAATAAGGAAAACTTCCCAGTTGAATGACACAGATATCTGCACTACTGAGACCAAAATGGCTCTTCTGATACTTCTGTAGTTTTGATAAATTATTTTCTTTGTAATTTCAGTTTTCATAGAGTTTAAAATTATAAATGTTTAGGTAACTAGAAGCCAACAAACCTTTGAAAGTAAGAATTTTAACCAGTACTATAATAACTTAATATCAAGTAATTGATATTTAGTGAAGTCACAGCCAAAAGTACATCTGTGAAATGAAGTATAATCCTTGAGCAAATATTAGGACCAACAGGGACACCAAATTCTAGTAACTATGTGGAATGTTTATGAGAATCTGTAATTATAGGTTGATTTGATGGCAGCTGGAGACAGGTGCCTATATAAGACAGGTTAATTGACAGTGTAGCAGAAGCCAATGTAGACTCCAATGTTCATGGTTCCAAATGAGTCTGGAAGGTTTTGCTGTTAATTAAGATGATGGAGTAGTT